>NC_142371.1:13312500-13560000 GCF_059441005.1 Hippichthys cyanospilos
CCCCGTGTTACGAACTCAAGCCGTTCAGCGGCTAGGCTCGTAACTCGAATTGCTCGTATGACGGGCAATCCAAACTTGTGTTAATTAGTGAATGCGTGCAACGCGTGCAAAAACCTTAGGTAAAAACATCACGACTTTGTTACAATTCTTTAATATGTATAATCTACTGTACAGTTAAATTTAATAACATAAATATACAAAGGAAAAATGACATTTACCTTTGGGGCGACGTGACTTGAGCTGGTGGTGGGTGGAGGCGGAGGGGAGCAGAAACGAGTTTTTTTTTTTCTTAAACAAGAACTTTTCTTAAACGAGAACATATCACCGGCGATTTCCTTCTCTTTAATCCAAAATAGAAGAAGCCTCTCCATTTTGTTGTCGACCGAGGTTTGTCCCGACAAGGAAAGTCTTGCCCTTAGAAGACTTGCTTGCTTTCATAGCTTCTTTGTTATCGAGAATTGTAGCGATTGCCGAGTGGTCACGGCCATACTCACTAGCAAGGTTAGTTATGCGTGCGCCTCCTTTGTATTTTTTTTTAACTCTTCTGCTTGGTTTCTATTGTCATCATCCTCTTACTTCTTCTTTTACCGCCACTTGCAATTTTACAAGCCATGTTTAACAGATAAAGTTTGCAAAGTCTTCACAACACACCGACCAGCTGCGCCATCAAGCTAGATGAAGGCGTTCGACCAATAGCATATCGGCATTTCTGTGATTGACGAGACACTGGCCAATAGCATATCATCATCTCCGTGACTGAGACCGTGGCTGTGACCTTATAAGACCAATAGCATATCGGCGTTTTCGTGACATGCGAGAAAAGTTATTTTTGTTGATGCAGCAAAGCGAAAAAAATAGTGCGGACACACTGACCGTCATGTTGGATGGTTCGTAAGACGAAATGTATATTCGTAAGAGGGGGACAAAAAAAACGCCACGGTCCATGTCGTAAGATGAAAAATACGTAAAACGGAGTTTGTAAACCGGGGGCCCACTGCATATCTATGTATACATACACACTGGGGCTTTAACACATTCTGCATCATGTTTTAAGGTTATTCCGTACAGGGTTTTAACAGCAGTCTTATGAAGACAGCCAGCGCCAACACCATGTTGTGCTTGAACAACTGCTCCCCCACAGAAAGCACCGCTACAAACTGTGAGTCTCCATGGGCAACATCATGGCCAGTTTAGTATTCATTGTTTACATGCAATTTTGCAAACAGTAATAATTTCTTTCCAAGTACTATTTGTAATGGGAAGTACCCCCTCATTAACCTGTAGTTTAAGTATGAAAATGCATTTGCTTTTGCAAATTACTGTGTAAATGTTTTGAAAAACATGTGAAGCTGTGTCTGTATTTTCTATAGGTGTTTTGTAAATATTGAAAAACTTTATTTCATTGTGTGGAAAAAAAAAGCACCTATATAACAGTTGATGAAACACATACTTATCACTCTTCTACTTTTCAGTTTCACTGGACAGAGGCCGGGCACATTTAGACGGCAAAGAGAGGCAGTTGATGAAGGAAATTAAATGTCTGAGAGAGAAGCTTGTCCACAGAGCCAAACAGGACAGTGTTGGCTCCACGCAGTCTCTCTTCATGCCACATGCCGCGTCTCACTGACCACCAGCTCTTTTAGTGAACTCTTCACTTGTCCTATTGAAAATGTTATACCTGTCATTGTGCTTTGTTTACATTCACGCGTAAGGTTTCATCTTGCACGATTTGTGTAATATTTAACTGAATCATGTTGGACTCTTTTACGGACTATTTTTTTGCACATATTACTTCCACTCATCTGTACAAACTTTCTACTTTATTGTCACTTTTAATAAAGAATGGTCATTTCTGAAATCAAAGGGCCTGTAATCACGCACATTTAACTTTTTGGAACTTTAAGCATCTTGAAATGCTATTGTCTAACTAAAAACATCCCAAAAGCTCTCACTACCTTTCCCTTCCCGAGATGACAAAAAACAGGGTCCAACTGCGCATGAGGACTACACACATGCTCACATTATCCGTCAATGAGCCACGGAAACGATGTCATGCAAGGGATGAGGTAGCAAAGTTGTGAAAGACAAGATTTAAGGAACCCACGCACGATTGGAAATTTTGCTAATACTAGGTAACTGGAAAATTTAAAATGACATGATGCAAGCTCTTTAGTGTTACATACAAAAAATTGAGAGTGTGTAAATACATTCAAACACACAGATACCTTTACAAAAAGCCTTAGAAAACACAACATTGAAAATGACTCACACTGGTTACACAGTTCAGGTGAAGGCACGCATTTTACATTTCGTCAAAAGTATGCAGCATTTTGTCATTTCGCACCTTCCTTGGGTAACAGGCTGTCAAGTCACATTCTGTCCACACTTTCTAGTTGACATCATGACTTAGTGTCGCTCGACCGAAGACATCCACCCTGTAGGATCTTATTCCACCAACGCTCCTCGAAGCTCTGCACACAAACACTAGACAGACTCTTGCCATCCTGGTAGTCCTCCTTCATCTTCTCTGGGTTCAGATCCTCTGAAAGCACCTGGCAAAAAAAAAAAAAAAAAAAAGTCAGAGGGGTCTCACGAAAGATCCTTCATGCCTCAAACCTGCTATGTTTTTGTTACTTCAGTTCACCTTGCACAGAAATGGTGGTAATCAATTATAGAGCTCCAAACATGATGCCAATTCAGTCCATACTGCTTGTGAGAGCACTTGACTTACTTTGAGAATCACTACCCAATAACAACTTCCCTCACATTCTTCATTGCTCACCTCAGTGAGGGTAAAAAGAATCCTTTGGTCAGGATTTAGGTGCGCTAATGCTTCCTCTGCTGTTCTGAGGACATTTTGGTTGTGTCGCAGCACAAACGATGACTGCTGCTGCTGCAGGATTCTTAGCAAGAGTCTGAAAGCAGAGGTGCCCATGAAAATAGTCACTCTTAAGCTCACTAGCTCAATGTCTATGTGTTTGTCCGAGTGTGTGTACGTCTACCTTGTCCTGATGAAACACATGCAGGCCTTCAGCCAGAGTCTCTCCTCGGAGAGTTCCTCATCTTCATCTTCGGATTTTTTGCCTTCTGCTTTTGCACAGAAGGAAAACAAATCAGTGTAAAGATTTCAGGATGAAGTCTCTTCATTACTGTTTATTGGGACTCAAGTTGTCAGTCATCAACAGGATGGGGGATGTTTTATGTGAATGTTATTTTCTAATTTGGCCATTGACAAAAGAAAACAGCCTCATTCTTCCTATAGTCAACTCGAGGTTGAGGCCAGCACTTGGGAGTAGTTTCAAGTCTGTTAAAGAAAATACTTTTTAAGTTGTCTTTTCATCTTGCAACAACAATACAATACAATACAAAAAAATAAATAAAATAAACCCTTAGCTGCCTTTGCTTTCATATGTTACACTTATATTACTCTGTGGTGTTTCAATTGCAGTGTTAAGTGTGGAAACACAGAGATGGTGTTGCAGAGTAAGTGTGGAACCGCAGACATGGTGTTAACTTTAAAGTTTAAATAACAAAACAGAAATAAGAATGAGTATGAGTGCAGACAGAGGTAGTCCAGCGCCTAACGATCGACGAACCGGAAAAATTGTCAAATGTCGCCCTTTAGTGGCGGCGGAAGGTTGGGCAAAAATACACAGACCAATTTCGTCTGGCTTGAAAGAATGACAGGCCGACTTATTTTATAGTGTTGTTCAGGATTTTTTCCCCTCTATTTTAGTTTATTTCTTGAATTTCTGTTGAAGATAAAAACCTGGGCTCAAGTTACCAAGGCTTATTCGTGTAGAGCACCTTAGGACGTTAATACTGTTGTAAAAAAAATAAAGAAAAAGAACGTTACTCAAGGCTGGGGAGTGTTCTCGTAGCTGCAGACACGTCTTCCCCAAATTGTACCAATTCCAGGGGTTAAAAGGCAACAGGCTGCACAGCTCCTGCAGAGATGCTATTCTGGCTCCGGCGACTCCAAAATGGTGGTAGACGGTGACCTTTGGAGCAAAGTCAGTGAAGTGACCTTCAACGTATCCATCCATACAGGATGTTTAGGTGTGGATAGAGCTTCAACATGTACCTTGAGCAGGAGCAAGCTGGTCAGGTGACACGTGTTTGAGGCTTCTTTGCTCTGGACAAAAAGATCGACATTTAATGTAAATTACAGTGGTGCCTCTACTTACAAATGCCGGTTATGAAAAAGTAATCTTATGAAACGCCCCGGCGGAAAAATATTGTCTCTAGTAAAGAAAGAAAATTCAAGATACGAAAAGTGACATTGTTGGCATACGAGACACCAGCGCTCCTGCAAACATTCTTTAAAGGGACACTGGATTGTCCCTTTAACTGGTGCATCTTTGTATTTTCTTCTGTTAAGAATTTCACAAATAAACATTTCACAATAGTCTTATCATAGCTACCACATGTGAAACATAACAAAAAAATATGTAGCGTCTCATAATAGTTTGGAAACTGCATCATTGCCGCTGGTGACGTTCCATAGCAACCATGGCTATGCAACACTAAATTCTTGGTGGACCTTCCTCTAAAGCAGTGGTTCTTAACCTTGTTGGAGGCACCGAACCCCACCAGTTTCATATGCTCATTCACCAAACCCTTCTGTAGTAAAAAATAAAATGATTTTTTAGACTGAGGGGTGGACCTCTGTGGCGGAGGCTCCACCGAACCCCTGAGACAGACTCACCGAACCCCTAGGGTTCGATCGAACCCAGGTTAAGAACCACTGATCTAAAGTTATGAATTAGGTCCTTGTAAACGATTGTGGAAAGTCTTATGCTTGTGTCACCTTGTGATCAATTCTTCTATCATTTAGCACTGACTGCTTAGAACAGATAAACTGTCAAAATGGATAGTCGGACCATGTGTAATCATGACCAGCTTTTGAGTTCAACAGCTTGGTAGGCGGGACAAAGGCCAGGGACACACTTCCCATCGGGTTGTTTTTGTCCTGATTAACTAAGCGTTGTGGCTTAACTGATGTGAGCAGGATATTTATACTAGAGAGAGCTTTAACCATGAAGGCCATTTGTGGCCAGACAACTGCAAATATGTGGGATTATATTGCATAGTACTGTATTAATGGTTTGGAAGGTCTCACGGGTGCAAAAACAGCTTGAGCAGTAGGTTATTCCAAAGACGTACCAGAAGATCCAGTAGGCCCATCGCCCTCTCTTTCTGATCGAGCCTGGTGCAACATCGAGCCATCCCCTCTAAAATATCTCTTTTGATTGATAGGTTGTTGTCGGTGATCCATTTCAGGCAATTGCTGTAAGCATCAAGGGCTGCCTATTTCACACACACACACGCAACACACACATATTGAAAGTGATTTTTTTTTTGTTTTTATTTGACGAAAGCTGAAAAATTCAGTGTGACTTGACTGCTAAAGTTGCTCGACAGGGAAAGGCACATTATTAGAATGAATGACGAAATACCTGGTATTTGCCTTGCCTAGTAGCCAGGTCTCCTCTAAACTTAAAAACTTTCTGCTTCTCCAAAGTATCCTCTGTGTCTAGAGCAGTACTTTCACAAAACCACTACAAACACACAAAAAAGACGGAAAAAAAACTTTATTGCAATACTTTGCTTATGCCATACACATGAAGTAGTTTACGTATTTATTGGCTACATTTCTTGAATATAAAATTATAAGTGTAATGACTTAAGTAAATGTATTGTTTATTTTAATCTTCGACTCGTTTACTTTTACTCCAAAAGGGTTCACCAGGCCGGCTGGCCGGGGCTTTCATCGCTTACCTCCGGCTCGCAGTATTTTGCGTTATAGGACGGAACACACACCGAGCCGCGGGATTTCACCTCAGAAAATATTGAGTCATCAAAATTGCTTCCAAATAGCTCCATCGGTAGTAATTGACAGTGGCCAACCGAGCTACAATTTCACTCGCAACAGGGTGTACACATATCCATATCGACGCCTCGTTTTAAATAAGTCCGTACGGATACAAAACTCATTGTTATAGGTTCCGGGTATATACAAATCTGACGTAACTTTCGGCAAGTCTTGAGAATCGCGTGAAGAAAAATCGAAGGTTGAGAAGGCAATTGTTTTTAAAATCCTATTGAACCCTTTGATTACCGTTTCTTTTTTTTCACCGAAAAAAATACCTTATGGCATTTATTAGTTTTCTTTTTTAAGCCTAGGATACTTGGAAAAGTGTTATAAAATTCCCATATCCATAGATTAGGTTACAGGCCCTGGGATTTTTTATCCCATCTGTATTTTATATGATGATGATGATTATTATTATTATCATCAACAAAAACAACAACAATACTAATAACTAGAAAATGTGCAATTCCGGAACAGATAGCGTGTGAAGGCGAAAACCCTGAAGGGAGGCGTTGAATGGTGGAATGATGTGGAACGTTTGAATGGCTTGAATCTGTGAAGTATTCAGAATACTTCACAAAGTTGTAACGGTTTGAATAGGTCAAATAATGTAGAAGCTACAAGGGAAAAACTGAAAAAAGTGGAATTGTGGGAGAATTTTGAATTGTGGAAAGAGGAAAATGGATACACCCATGGAATGGCGGGAACCGGGGGAATCGATCAAAGTTGAAACGGTGTAAATCGGATGAGTAATAGTGAAGAAGGAAGGTTACAAAGTTTTGGTGAGAACAGTGGGAATGAATGAGGAATTAAGGCGAATAGTATTAAAATAGTCATGAATTATTGGAAGGTGTGAATATTAGTAATGATGAAAATGTAAAAGGAATGAATTGAAGGATGTATATGTGAAATGGGGAAGCTTCAAATGTAAAATGTTAAATATGCCATTGGGAATGAAATTATCAGTGAAAAATATGAAATTATGTGAAAATATTAATATTCATCAATTATTGGAATGACGGAAATGGTCTCTAAGGCGAATTGAATGAGTTAAATGTGAATGTGTCATGGGAAAGCTCAAAATGTGAAATCTCGCATTGGATATGAACATTGAAATATTGAAGGGAAAACATGGAATTATGGGAAATATTAAAATGTATGAATTATTGGAATGATGGGAATGATCTATGAGGTGAAATTAAAGAGTTAAATATTATGAATGTGAAATGGGAAAGCTCAAAATGCGAAATGTTAAATCCATTAGGAATGATTCCTCCCATTGAAAATGAATTGTATAATATTAAAGGGTGAAAAATATGGAATTATGGGAATTTATTAGAATGCATGAAATACTGGAATGATGGGAATGACCCCTAAGGCGAGATGAATGAGCTAAATATTGAAAATATGAAATGTGAAAGCTGTAAATATAAAATATAAAATCACCCAATGTTAAAGTCAGTGGGATTTTTGGCGTAGAAAACAGAATTGTGGGAAATCTGTAAATATTTGGAATGAGAAAAATGGAAGCAGTCGTCGCACGATTAATTGGAAGAATATGAAATTGGAACAGTGTGAATCGAATGAACTGGGAATGAGTTGAAACGCGTCAAAACACGGGCAAAATAAAAAAAAGGGGACTAACATTTGTGTGAAGACGGAAGAATCGAAAATGATCGCCAAACGCCTACAATACATGGTAATTTATGTAATCGTTAGTAACACACATATATAATATAGCACATATGATCAATACATTTCCGCAGTACTAGATAATTCAGACAGTCGGGCCAGCACTGGATTGTTGTGTGAAGGTGAAAGCCTTCACAAATAGGTTAGTCCTCTTTTTTATTCCACCCGTTTTTTGACACATTTCAACTCATTTCTAGTTCATCTGATTCACACCGTTCCAATTTTGTATTATTCCAATTAATTGTGCAACGACTACTTCCATTCTTCTCATTCCAAATATTTACAGATCTCACACAATTCCGTTTTCCACATCAAAAATCCCATTGACGTAACATTGGATGATTTTACATTTCATATTTACAGCTTTAGCATTTCATGTTTCACTATTTAACTCATTCATCTCACCTTAGGGATCAAGCTATTCAAACATTCCACATCATTCCAACATTCAACAACTCTCCCTTCAGCATTTTCGCCTTCACACGCAATTTCTTTAGGAATTGCACATTTTCTAGTTGTGTATGGAAAAGTGGCTAAATGCCGCTAGAATCTGCAGATAGGTGTGTGATGAACCTCTGGGATGCACACACACAAATAACTCATAAAATAAATAAGTTGAAAAGTATTAACCAGTCATGCTAGTTTATGTTTGAACATTTGTAAATACGTACTCGAATATATTTGCAGGTTAAATGCTAAAAAGTTTCGATTTTTTTTCGCATAACTACCATAAAGTAAATGACTTGCAGATGCACATACCCTGTAGCATTATGGAAGAAAATGCTGGTTTTAGCCTTTATGTTCAAACGCGTGCATGTATACGTTACGTTTGTAAACACATTTGAATGTACATGAAAATACATGTAAATTTAAATTTTATGTGTGTGTGTGTGTGTGTGCGTGTCCGTGTTGAACTACTGTGTCGACTGAAATGGCACTAGACAGGGACTGAGATACTGGCAGTTATTGCATTGTCAGAAATTTGTGTATTCCCATTTAAGACCCTCTTGTATTTTAACTGAAATACTAAAATATACCGTGTTTTGGTCAGACCCATTTTGGCGCTTCAAAAAAAAATCCTGGAGGTACCCCAGTTAGTTTACCTATGTGTCCATGTGTTTCTTTTGAACATTTCATTGAAGATAAGCTTCAATACTTCAAAACATAAGAAATCATGAGGCATATTACATACAAAACATTTCTCTGTTTTCAATATTTGTATTTAATTTAGTACACTTTAAAACAGATTTAAAAAAGATAACTGTTGTTCAGTGTGTAGTGTGTACACAATTATTAGGCACCTGAGTGTTTTGACAATAATTATAATTTTAATGCATATTTTCCAACTCCAAGCTTTATAAACTTGAATGCTTATTGACTATAAGCACTGCCAAATATTTGAGATGACTCAAACATGAAGCCACCATGAAGCCTACCATGAATCCATTATCCTTCAGTGCTACCCTATTCTGGAACTGTAACCTACCTGGACTGGTCAGAAGTAGCAGGTGTTCAGCGAGACATAGCCAAGATATAAAGAAGGATGAATGCTGAGCACCACTGAATAAGACACACAAGTTCAAATGTTAAGATTGGGCCCAGAAATATCTGAAGACATATTTTTCAAAGGTTTTATGGACTGATGAAAGTGACTCTTGATGGACCAGCTGGATGGGCTCGTGGCTGGATCAGTAATGGACACAGAGCTCCACTCCGAATCAGGCACCAACCAGGTGGAGCTGGGGTACTGGTATGGGCTACTATTTAAAGATGTGCTGCTTGGACATTTTCAAATTGAACATAGACTTAAAATTAAGTCCCAAACCAATTGCCAGTTTTTAGAAAACATTTCCTTCAAGCAGTTATACAGAAAAACGTCTCCATCTTTCAAAAAGCTGATGAAGGACAATGCTCCATCGCATGCATCAAAGTACTCGACTGTGTGGCTCGCTAGAGTAAAGACCTTGAAGATGATAGAATAACGAAGTGCCCCCCTTCCGCACCTGACCTAAACCCTATTGAGGACTTGTGGGCCCTTTTTAAACAGGTGGTTTACTGTGAAGCAAAACAGTACACTCCTCTGAACAGTGGTTGTTGCTGCACAAAAAGTTGACCGTCAACAGATCAAGAAGCTGACACTCTATGTTGGAAGGCTTGGTAACTGATATTTTTTATGTTTATTTGTCAATTTTGAGTTATTTATTATTCTCACCAACAAATGAATACAAACAAGTGAAATGTGAACATTTACATATTTAGTCGCATAATAATTAAGTACACTAATAGTTGGATGATAATAGTGCACACATAGATTTTGCCAGGAAAGCCAAAACCTCACTTTTGCGCTCTTACATGTCTAGGTTCAAGGTTTATTACCATTTTGGGTTGACTAGGAGCACTGTAATTGATCATAAATAAAATGAATCCTCAAAAAAAAATGTTTCTAATTATTGCTCACCATTGACTAGGCACATTAAATCTATTCACACCGACAGACAATTTAGGGTCCTTGAAATCTCTCATTCCTCTTTTTGTTCTGTAGGAGGAAGCCAAACATTTAAGGCAAACGCTATGCATTTGAGAAGATAAACTGACACAGGAAGGCAGGAGAGGAGATACTAAATGTATATGAAATCATTAAAATGGAGCCGGTCCTTAACAGGTGCAATTTAAATGTACATGTAGTTAGAATAAGCCATCTCGACAAATTCTGTCACCTTTTATGTAGCGTGTTATTAGAGGTCTTTACAAATACTAAAAATAGTCAGAAAGTCAGATCTCAGAGACATTGATGTCAATAAAAATGATAAATATTTATTGTGAGTTTTGGAGTAATGGAATGACCTATTTCAACTCCACATATGCATTCAATGCAACATCTGCAATACAAGAGTTGTTTATGTTTCTATCCTCGAAGATACCTGGTTCAACTGATCAGCAAGCTCAGCGGAAGCTTGATGACGCTCATGATTGTTTGAAACTGGTGCGTTGGAGGACAGAAATATCAAAAACATGCAGGATCGCAGCCCTTGAAGACCGGGTTTGGACATCCCTGCTGCGGAGTGAAAATTTTGAATTCACGTGACTGTACCAAAACGAGGAAGTGTTCCATTTATAAGAATAAATCAGCTCGGGATAGAAGAAATGTGATTATTTTGACAAAATTGTATTTTGTTGAAAAAGCCATGGTGAAAACATTTGCAAAACATTCAAAGAACACAGGTATAAACAGGGGATTTTGATGACAAAAGGTATGCATATAGTACAGCAGCTTAACTACTCACAATACTCGCTCTACAGGTAGTAAGATATATGATAAATGATATGAAATCAAAACCCACTGAGAAGACACAGCACTTTATACGTCATCATAGCCATGGAACAGGTCAAAGAAGAGATCCATATTGCAAACATTGTTATTTTATGCATATGACTTACTAGTAGTGCCTTATTGTCACGGTAGCATTTATAAATGACATGGTCTCACCCCTATTGTTCTTAAAGATTACTACAATAAAGTGCGCCTCCTTTCAAGTGAGTTGTGACTTTATATTCCTCGCAACCAAAGTACCCAAAAGCAAATCTAGCAAAGCCATCTGAGCTCAAAATAAATTCTACTGTATTTCACTTTCACTTTTGAGCACAGTTTAGTGTGTGCAGTAAACAAACTATTTGGTTGTAAATACACTTGCCATCAACAAAAACATAGAAAAGCTTTACGAGCAAGCTAGCAAAATACTTTGGGGTAGGTAGACCTCATCTGTGCACTAAAATAAGCAGCAGAATGTGCAGCAGAAAGAACCCAAAAACAAATGCTTGTAATGACAAAGTAATAAGAAAAGGACTCAAGCCGACTAAAGAAAGTGTTCTTAGCTAACTGACAGGACTGTTTTTCACTCTGTTAATGATTTGGGAAAGACAAATTACACTTTTAAATCACACCACATGATGAGCTTTAGATTAGCAAACCGTTGCGCCAACAATACCAACAGCCAACCCAAACAAACACACACACACACACACACACACACACACACACACACACACACACACACACACACTTACTGTATGTACAAAATGAGCAGTTGTTCGATGTACTTATTGCATGCAGTAACTGACGTGAAGGTTTAAACGCTGGGTACACATGTATATAAGGTACATCTTGTTCTGTTTCATGCCCAGGCACTTACTATTCACATTACGACAAATAATGTGTCAAGATTTCTGCTCATTCGGTTGCAATTAGCAAGCTATCTTAGTGAGCTTATACCAGGCAAGCTGAAAATGCTTTCCGTCAAGTTAGAAAGTGCAAGCATGTAGCATGAATGACAAGTACGAGATGGGGAAAAAAACATAAAAGAGAGTCAGAAGCCCGAGGTTTAACCAAGGTCGTGGACAGAAGTTTACAATGTTTAACTTCAAACAGGCATTGGTAGGCGGCAAAATGCCCATCTTGCTCATGCATCCATTTGCTTTGAGAAAGGCTACCGTAAGTGCTTTGTGGCGACATGGGGAGATCCTCTTGCAACATGTTCACAAGCCCAGTAGGCACATGTAGGTACAGTATGTCTGTAGTAGTTAGCAACAGTCAAAATGGTGCTTTCAGGGACAATTGCCCTTGCCGTGGCTGTGGAAAGGGCAGCTGGGAGTCTTTCCTTACAACAGTTTTTTTTTTTTTTCTTTTATGTGAAGTAAGGGGCTGTGTGAATACATTATCGCTATTGAACATGTCCTTATAGTATCATCGGTTAGTCTGCTGTGAGAAGATAACCGGAAGAAAAATGCTAATGTGTCCAGCCATGTCCATCAAAAAGTCAAGTAACACATGGTTTGAAACAATACAAAACATACAAGCCATTTGTGACCCCCCCCCCCCCCCCCCCCCAAAAA
Organism: Hippichthys cyanospilos; assembly: GCF_059441005.1. Lineage (NCBI taxonomy): Eukaryota > Metazoa > Chordata > Actinopteri > Syngnathiformes > Syngnathidae > Hippichthys > Hippichthys cyanospilos. The sequence continues at coordinate 13,324,958 of NC_142371.1, forward strand.
AAAAAAAAAAGTATCCAAAATGCGGCTCAAAGTGTGCAATAAAGCAAAAAACAAAGATGCGGCTGATTCTAAGGAGCCATAAACATCCAAAACCATCTACATATTATTAGAAAAGTGGAAAAACTGGTCAGATTGCTCCTCTGGCAAAACAAACATGATTGTTTAAAAACAAGGCAAGGCAAAATACTGGATTAGATATAAAACAAATATGGGCTCTCAGAGCCTTTGCATGATACATTAAGGTGCCAAATTTGAACTTTCATCCACCGCGTGGAAGAAAAAGTGCATTTAAAACAAGTTTAGTTCAGGTGCTTCATGATTTTTAACATCTGAAATACTGTTTCGAGAACAATACGCCAAGACAGTAGTTATGATTAAGTTGTGATTGTTGTTTTTGTGGATTTCTTTTAACTGATGATTGAGGAGCACGGGGTGCCTTTCATTGACATCGCTAACTGGAAACACTGTTTGTTTGGTTGTTATGGAGGTTGAGGAGCAACACATCCCAATTTGGCAAAGTTTCGGAACCAACGTATGAAATCTAACAACAGCACAATGCTCGTTGTGTTAAAAGGTGCAAACAAAAAAACAAAAGTAAATTGCAGTGCATATAAAAATTACAATCCCCCAACATCCCATTAGTCCTTTTTCTTGTTAAAATGTCGACCAATCACAATTAAGGGAAGACATGAATAGACATCCTTCTAGAAATACGCTGGCATTCACTTACTGTTCATGTACTTTGGCTCATGTTGCTTTAGGTCTATCTATCATGGACTGTCATAATCAACCAGTTGTAAACTCATTCATTCTCATTTCGGTGACAATAGCTTTAAAAAATATGTCCTACGTACAACACTATAGAATAGTTCCACCGCGTGTGTACAAGCTTTTAAGATTTGGGACTACCCTGTAAACACATTAAGGATATCACATTTACTTCAAAGGGAAGAGGAGTGAAAATTTGCTGGCAATTGAAGTTCAAATTTGGGCTTGTGCAATGGTTTTAAAAGGGTACGATACAGTCGAAATGTAAAATATGAAATATGAATCAAGGTGCCACTTATTTTATCATGTACGGAGTACGCAGGTCTTGGTCTTTATCAGTCGGTCGTATTCCATTCGATGCTTGTTTTTTAAGTGTTTAGTTTGAGATTTTTCTTTTTTGTATGCAAAAAAATGCTGTTAAAATCATTTCAATAATGTCAGTAGGTGAGGGCTGGGACTGGGAGATACAGCTAATAATAATGCGCTAGTCTCATCATGATGACACCAATTGCAAATACTTGTAGGATGCCTCAATTGAGCACCGTGTGCACAGATTTAGTCTTCAGATACAGACAAAGATTTCTTCACACTGCGTGATGGCTCCCAAACCTCACTGTCATCTGTATCCTCTTCGTCATGCTCTTCATCATCCTCATCTTGCTCTTCATCTCCCATGCCGTCACCCCTTAGTGCCTTGGTGACGTGTGATGAATCCCCCCTTATCTCATCAGTCGCTTCTCCTTCATCCGCCATTCCCAGAGCTGGCTCCTGGAAGGGGTCCGCGCCCATGTCCAGGCATCTCTGCACCTCAGCAAACCACTCTCGGACCTTCATGGAACAAGAGCCAAGATAAGAATACATAACTGGATGTTGTCATTTTAGCCATCTCATAAAAAAAAAAAAAAAATCTCATACATCACTTGGGCTATATTTACATGTCTTAAATGCTCACTTCTCTCATTTTATGTCTGTCATGTTGACTGTTATGTCTGTCAGTCTAATGTGCAGAAAAAAAAACACATTAATGACGCTTAAGTAGTTTGAAAGTTTGTCAGCCTATGTCAATTTGCCATTGGTTTGGTTCTGAATGTAGAAATGGGATTTGAATGCTATTCAGTGAAGAGGAATACAGGCCCCTAGGCCACCACAAAACCTTGAAAATGGCCAACCGATTTGCTCCATCATTTTTCAAAGAAAGATGTTATGTAGTCATCAACAGAAGAAAATATGAGTAATATATAAGTCCTTGCTTGATTGATTTTTACAATTAAGAAACTAGTCAAACAATGTTAAATAGACCTTTGCATTTTTCCCCATGTCGCCCTCAAACAAATAAAAGTTTGGACACCCCTGACTTAGATTGTAGTTGCAATGATAGTTATGTGGTATGTATTCACCTAAAAGTCACATCTCGTCCCAAAAGGTATCTAAATAGTAACAATCCACTCCACACCGATGGTGGAAGAGGAGTTGCATACGTAAATTTCAAGAGTCAAGACCGCCATTTAGGTAAATACATCTATCTATGGTCGTGTTTTTAGTACTGAGATAGATTGTTGACAAAACTTTGTAAAATCCCAGATCTGGGGTGAAATTTCAGGAGAAATCAGAAATCAGCCATGGAAAGTAATGTGATATAAATGTGTAATCGACTAGATATTTCAGGTGTCTATTTTTCTGAGGACTTTTGAACTTTTACTCCCAACATTTGAAAAGAGATATATGTACTTACTTCTTGCTATATCAAAGAAGTTCCTTACTTGTTTTGACACTGCATAGGCAAGAGGTAAATTCAACGGCAGATGAGAGAGCGATTGAAAGAAATCTTGGAGATTTGTAAAGCAAAAGAAAGAGGAACATGAGAGGAATGTTGATCAAGATTCATTAAAGGACTGTTGAATGAGTCCTTTAATGAATCTTGATTCATCACCATTCATCACCATATTTCTAAGAACTGTTTGATGTTATTGGCGCCAAGATCATCTTTGTGGCGAGGTCATTTTTTCATTTGCCAGCCATTAAAAAAAACAAAACAAAAAAACAAACATGGGCTTAGAAAGCTCAAGTTTCTTCATTTAAAAATAGCTAGGGTTATTTTTTTATTTTTTTATTACAGTATTATGTTTTTTTTCGGCACCAATAGCTAATTTAGCATTTTTTTTGTGAGCCAGCTCACAAAGCTAGCAAAGCTAAAGGAAACACGTTGTGAATGTTTCTGGGGAATATTTTTTCTTCCCACTGGGAGCATTGTGAAAGTTCATAAGAGAGATTCCGAACATTTTCCATCTTTGAATGGAAATTATGTTCTGTACAAAGTTAAAAAAAAAAAGGTAATCTTTTCAAGAGGAGTGGAGAAACAAATGAACAGCGATAAGGTGGTTGCATAAATGTGCACACCCTCAACTGGGATTTGGCTGTGTTCAGAATTAACTAATAACATTAAAACTTAAGTAAAATATAAGTCAACATGGCTGCCACCAACTTCTCATTTACCCAAATAAATTTCAGCTGGTGCAGAGCACACGGCCTCACAGTGTGGCGGTCACGGGTTTGCTTCCTTTTCCGGTCTTTACCGTGCGGAGTTTACTGTGTGCATTTACCCTTGCTTATATTGGTTTGCTTGAGTCGTCACCCACATTTCCAAAAACATACACGGTAGGTGTACTCGACATTCTAATTTGTCCTTAGGAGTGTTTGTGGGTGTTAAGGGTTGTTCATCTTTATTTGCGATTGGCTTGCTATCACTTCACGGTGTGCCCCGCCTCCTTGTCAAGACAAATGGTCAGGGTGGTTGGGTGGGTGGATGAATGGATGCATGGATGGATGCATGGATGGGTGAATGATTTCAACTGGTCAAGCAGGTCATTGCTTGGGTTCATTTTGCATCCTATCAGAAGCCTGACGGTTTTGTGGCAACACAGACGTCTATTTCAAACTGTTCAAAATCTTCGTTTGCCTAGACTCAGGCCCTCGGTTCCAGCTGAGAACAAAAACACCCGTAAAGAACAATGCTGTCAGCAACATGCTTCACTATGGGTATAGCGTTTGCTTTTTGGTGAAAGAGCAGCCAAACACACCTTTAATAATAACTATGGCCAAAATTATTCGTGTTTGTTCAATGAACAATAATAACACTTTTTCTAAATGTGTTCAGGAGATTTTGCTATATTCTTATTGTTACAGTTTATAGCTAGCAAAGGGCATAATCCTGATATCTCCAAAACTATCACTTTGAGAGACCCCCAAAATAGCAAGTTTGTTCAACCATGGAGTGAAAAAGAGCATGCCACGTTTTAACACCTTTAGATTGGTCAATTAATTAGTGAAAATCACAACCAGACGTGGTGATAGACCAATATACTGTATATGGGATTATTTTTTTAACTATGAAATTCACCAAAATGTGATTTGTTAGGTGTTGATGCAACACCAGCCATATGCAATTTATTATGTTTTGTGTGTTAGCTATCTATACCTATACCTATAATGACATGGTATGGGATTTTAGCTAGGAGCTAGGAATATCTGACAAACTACACTCTTTATAACACAAGTAGTGTAGCATTATAGAATGGTAAACATGGGGGACTGTAGGGGCAATATTTAATGCATTGATTCCAGGAAATAATTTGGCGTTGTGGAGTCCAAAATTGAAATGATCTGTGCTGTAATGGGTCAAGTCATGCAGTTTGTGCAATAACATGCAAGTAAAAAGCATTTGTTACCCGTTCATAGCTCATGTTGGTCTTTGTGACAAGCTCATCCAGGTCCTGCTCATTAAGGAAGCGGTGTTTCAAATAATACTCCTTCAAGATGTCCCTTCCACTCTTGAATTTCTTCGGTGGGGGGCATCTGTCCGAGTCTGAACCAAAGGAGGCTGACCGCCTTGGCTGCTTTCGAGTTCGCGATCTCCCCCAACCACGATTTCGGATCCGTCTTTTTCGACTGCCGCCACCTCCCATTTTGTGACTTCCACCGTCAGTCGGGCCATCGATGTTGCCACTTTGATACTGGAAAAACCATTTAAGGTTGCCGTTCTTCCAGGAGTACCGAGAATCCCCGAACCAGCTGACAATGTAGGGTCGCGGGAGGCCGCTCTCTTCAACTAGCTGGTCGTACTCTTCTGTTGAGGGCCACTGAGTCCGCACAAAGGCACTTTTCAAAATGTGGAGCTGCTCTGGAGTCTTTTTCGTCTTATCTTTGATATCTCTGCTGCTGCTACTGGTTGGCGCCTGCTTACTGCGGCCTCCAGGTGGAGTTTGACTACCTTTACGAGAGGAGGAAGCAGTGCGAGAAGCAGCAGCGACCTCTCCAACTTTTCCACCGCCCGCATCGACCTGTCCTGCCTCAGAGAATTCTGGGGAGTGAGTGCTGCTTGTTGTCATTTTCCGTCTTTCCGTGAACCAGGCATCAATCTCCCTCCGTGTCAGTTTAGTTTCTGTCCTCAGGCGGCTCAGCTCTTCATCAGATGGTGTGCCGCTCTTCTCGAAGCTCTCCTCTAACACCACCAACTGCTCTGGTGTCTTCTCCTTAAACTTCTGCAGAGTAAAATCTGGGAAAGGATTCCACGTCTTGGGCCTTGTTTCCTTGTCTTTCGTAGAAGGTGTGCATGGAGGATGAGGAGATGCTGGGGTTTCGTCGCTCGAGTCGATGACAATTGTGGTGTTCGTGCCACTGCTACAGCCGCCGCCTCCTCTGCCGCCTCCGTCGTGAAAAACAATGACATTGCTGTTCTTGGAGTTGCGCTGGTTATACCTGGTGTCACTGAACCATTTTTTAATTTCTCCCTTCGTTAGATTGGTGATTTTCATCAAGCGGGCAATTTCTACATCACTTACAAAGTGGTTTTTAAGGTAGCTAGCTTTCAATTCTGCCAGCTGCTCTTTGGACTTTTTGGGCCGCATACTGAATGTGTCAGCATTCAGGGCAGAGTTCTCCTTCCAAAGAAAAAAGTACAGTTACATGTTAAACAATGTCATAGTCTGAGATTACCAAATGCTATAATGTATTAACAACTGCGCTGAAAGCAAGAGACACAAAGACAGCTATACCTGTGGGGAAAGCGAAGGAGGCTGTACGGTGGTAGCCCTTTTAAGCTCACTGTTTGTTGGGGTTGACTGGCAGGAAACCTTGTTGGAACTCTGGGACTGGCTTGGCAATCCTGCCACAGTCAGGGTGATAGGATTGGTCACCGGAAGATTCCCTCCTGGAGCAACCTGGAAAAGCAGAATTGGAGACAAAGAATATATTCGTCTCTACTGCTTTTACTTGCAATCAATTATTGAAAAAACTAGCCAGTTTTTTTCTTTCCCTTTTGTAATTCTGCTCAGTTTTAATGAAAATTGTCAGAGGAATACTGCACCAGTCAAAAATTTGGACTTTTCCCAAATTCTATTGAATCTGACTAAGATGGCTACTTTATGATCTGTAAGGATTAAATTGCTGTTGATGCTGTGTTTTCAGGGTAAAAACCCATGCCATGGCAATCCATAATGGAAATTGAAAGGCGATTTGTGTGTGTGTGTGTGTGTGTGTGTGTGGAGGGGGGGGGGGGGGGGGGTTGAACGTTTACCCATGATGAACTGCTAAAAATTCCTTTACCAATATTGCACTTTACTTGTTGCCCTGTTGATTACTTCAACAGCTACTTCAAATCAGAACAAGCTTACATATCCCCATGAACCAACACATACCAATCCATATTTGTCCGCATAATAGCCTAAGGAACATTAACTCTGTAATTGAATAGCAGAGGCAGCGAGAGAACCAAAGAGTGGCTTAACCACACACAAAAGCTGAAAAATGTGAACAGATATTGTTAACATTTTGGAAAAAATGGCAGGGAGAAATTGTACAAGTTAGGAAGCGTACAGGCAATAATATGGCATAGTATGAAAAGAATACGGAATGTGGTTACTCTATTGCATTCATTCGTATATTTAAACTTCCATGCGCATTGTGCGAAAAACAAACTAAGTGAAAAAGAGCTACAAAATGAGCAGCCTTAATCGAAGAGATTTTCGTTGACCTGATAATGTCTGAAACCATCCATCTATCCATTTTCGATACGACTTGTACTCATTAGAATCGTGGTGAGCTCAGCTGGAATTTCTCAGGGTTAAAATCTCAGCGGTATTTGTGCGAAAAAAAAAAACTGGATCAGAACGAACAATTCATAGATAGATACTGGTACATAAAAAAACAAATACCATTCAAAGCTATGGAAATTTTCAAGTCTTCAATTAACCTAAGAAAAAATATTTAAAAACGTGAAAGGAAGCACAGTGTGACCAGAAAAGCAAAACATGAAATTTAAGCACCAAACCTTCAAATTCAATGTACTCCTCTGTCTGACTGCATTTAACAAGAACAAACATATTATTACAACACAGCCACTAATTGCATAACGTTGAGAGTAGAGTCAAAGAAAAGTGTGTCTTTATGCTCACTGTCGACCACATTCATTACCTTGGGTAACACCAATATCAAGAATGCTCATTCCCATTTTGCCCACCCAGTGCTGACCGCACAGACTGTACTCTTTCCCCAACTACCTGCGTGAAGACCAAGCCAGGCTGGCCCACGATCTGGCAGGTCTGCAGAATGGACTGCAGGCCATTGGCAGCCGAAAGCTGGTGAGCAGGTATGACAGTGATGGTTTGAGGCACAGTGTGCACAGTGCCATTGAACTGTTTCCTCCTGGCCTCCTCTACTTCCTCTGGGGTCCAGCTGACGCCATGCTTCAGTCGCTGGGCTGAAAACCACACCTGGATATAAATGGTTATCCAGTCATTTTATGGACTAAGTCCTAGATTTTTTAAAGGTTCATATTTCCCTGTTTGCTACCTTAATTTGCTCTTCTGTGAACTGTGTCTGCCCTGCTAGATTGCTGATCTCAGCCATGGAGGGATAGGGAAATTTCTTGTAAGTGCTACCCAGCAGAGGGTTGATGTCCATGGCTGCACTATAAGCAGGAATGCTGCTCAGAGGAATCAGCAGTTGCGGTTGTGCGGATGTATTTTGCTGGGCCTGGAAAGCAGAAAGTACCTGAACAATAGAGGGGGAAAGAGCAATATATATTTAAGATAAAGAAGAAAATGTAAAAGTGACAACCATATGAAAATAAAGAGATACTTAACTTATTTGGCCATAGTAAAAATTCAAGATTTTGCCTATAATTATTTTGATAACTAAATTATTTTTTATATACAATGAATACCCTTGAAACACATTTTGCCACTTGCTGTCTGAAAATGGCATTGTATGTGTTCAGGGCTTAGGTAAGAAACAATCAAGAACTCGACTGAAAATGACAACACATGGCTCAGATAGCAGCCAATTACAGCTCAGTTTGTGAATGTCAAATTACCAAATCCAGAAAACAGGGGCTGCGTGATTGGTCATTACCTGAGACTAGAGTACAAGTGATGTTATTTTCTGTCGACAGCAAAGTATTACATGTACAGGAAGAACAATTTTGTTTTCAATTACAGTATAGACAAAACCTAATTTTACAGCTGAAAATGTCTAAATCAATATAAATTGGGGGGAAAAAAATCTATATTTGGGCACTATTGTTACCGCAGTCTAAAACATGCATGTATCACACAGTACGTATATTCATGCTAGACTTGTAATAAAACATTCTTACACTCTACCTGTGCCAGGCCAGGAGGAATAACGGTGGTATTTAAAATGGATGACTTCCGAGGCTGCTCTAACGCTTGGCTGACCAGTAAGTTTCCTGCTCCAAGCTTTATGGAGTCATGCAGCAGCATCTCTACAGATGCCATTGGACCCAAGGGCGCTTCGATTGGCTGCTGCTCTGATTGCACCTCGCCATCGTCGCCTCCTTCAAAATACTCCACAGCTTCATCTGAAGCCTTAAGGGACACTGCAATCCGTTTGGGTTCAGATTTGGCCTTCATCCTCATAATCGGGGTCTTGCTTAGTGAGATGGCACCAACATTTGTAGCATCTGCTCCTAAATCCTCAGGTGTGTCACACTGCTGATCCTTACTCAGATGGTCACCGACCTGACTCTCAATAGGGTTTGTAGCGCAGCATTTTACTGATAGACTAAGGACGTCTTTGTCCTCCAGGCTGTTGGACTCAGCTACAAAAGCAGCAAAACATAAATTCAAACAAATAAATTAGGTTTAAGGAAAGTGTTTGGGGTGATAAAAAGCGGAGAGTGAGCCAAAACATATTTACCTGTATTTGGTGGTGTGGGGACAACCACTAATGTTTGATCCAGCTCCCCTGCGGTTGGAACCTCCTCTACTGGCCCCTTGACTTCCTCAGCTTCTACTTCCATCTTCCTTTCAGTTGTCGCTTCCAACTCGTCAGAGGGCAGCACCATGCAAGGCGTGGTCGACTTTCGGCGGCTCGACATTGTGAAAATGTCTTCTTCTCAAGGTTAGGACAGTCTGAGAGAAGAGTTGAGCCTCACATGTCTCAAGTAGCCATGCTCACCTTGGATTTCTGGTGGAAAAACAACACGTCACAAAAGGTTTTATTCGTACAACTTACATGATTTATTTTTCTATTAATGCAGTTTGACATTGATTTTACATGTGTGAAATTTTAGAAGGTGACATCCACATCCAAATTATTGGTCAAATAGCTCATACATTTCTCTTTCATATATTTCCAAAAACGAGCAGAGCTACCTAGTGGATGGCACATCTGTCTCACAGTTCAAAGGTTCAGGCTCAAATCTCTGCTCTGACCTTCAGATTATTATCTATAAAAAATTGCATAAGTATAGCTAAACACTAACAAGCCATATAAATCAACTTTCAACAACTTGTCATTAGTTTTTACAGCATTTATACGGGTTACTGCTTGGTCTAAAACAGAAAAAAATAACCAAGTGCATCAAAGTGGCTGAAACATAAATAAATACAGTAAATACTTATTTTATTGCAATTACACTTCACATGACAAAAACAAAGGGTTTTTCTTGGGTCATCCCAGTATTTGAGAAGCACTGAGTTAATTGAGCAATCTAAATTGAATTTCCTGGATAATTCACATTGCTCTGATGGGGACAAGCAGTAGAAAATAATTGAAGGAGTTATGTTCCCAAAATACTGAAAAAAAAGTTGATTTCTTCCTTTTTTTGATGGCTACGATTCCAAAATAAATTAGAATTTACTAGAAAATGTTACTAGAAAATGTGCAAAGAAATTGAGTGTGGAGGCATAAGCGCTGAAGGGAGAGGCGTTGAATGGTGGAATGATGTTGAATGATTGAATGGGTTGAATGTGTGAAGAAATGTGAACATTAAAAAGTTGGAACGGTTTGAATGGGCCAAATAATGTAGAAGATACAAGAAAAAGTGGAAATTGTGTGGGTATTCAAATTGCAAAAACATAAATTAATAAGTGAAAGAAAGTGTATGGCAGTGGAAAGAACAATATTTAAAAATAAAGTGAATGTGAAATGGGAAAGCTCAAACTGTGAAATGTTAAATCACCCTTTGGATATGAAGATTGGAATATTGAGGTGGAAATATAGAATTATGATAAAATATTAATATGTATGAATTATTGGAACGATGGGAATGATGAATTAGGCAATATGAATGAGTTCAACTTTGTGAATATGAAATGGGAAAGCTCAAAAGGTGAAATGTTAAATCTCCCATGGAAATGAATGGGAACCCCTTCAATTGGAAATGAATTGTGATTTATTAAAAGGGTGAAAAATATGGAATTATGGGAAAATATTGAAAATGATGAATTACTGGAATGATGGGAATGATCCCTAAGGTGAGATGAATGAGCTAAATACTGAAAATATGAAATGTGAAAGCTGTAAATATTAAATATAAAATCACCCAATGTTAAGGAATGGGATTTTTTGGAGTGGAAAACAGGGAATTGTGGCAAAACAATGAATAATTGGAATGAGAAAATGGAAGTAGTCGTCGCACGATTAATTGGAATAATAGAAAATTGGAACGTGTGACTCGGATGAACTGGAAATGAGTTGAAACGCGTCAGAAAACGGGCGGATTAAAAAAAGAGGAATAACATGTGCTTTCGCCTTCACACAAATATCATTAAATGTTAACAGAAAATGTGTGTGTGCTTGCAATGAAGAAATGCTTTGTCGTGAGAATTAATGCCCTCCTTTGCAATGAATTTTTTTTTTGTTGTGAGAAGGAATTTTGTCTCAAACCGCCATGGGGAGGCCAGCTGAGACTGGCCTGCTCAGGCTCAACCGTAGACAGATGTCACTTCACTTGCACACACATAGAAGGACAAGTACACTGGGTTCCGGTCATGGTTTTTCTCACCGGCAGCACTTTTGCCCTTTTAGGGCTGGAACCTTCATGTAACTAGGGACCTCTGAATTCAGTAAAAAGATATATGCAGTTGGAAGAAGCTGCTCCAGAACGCAGCAGAATTGTACTTGTGCAGTCCTTCTTCATTCTCCTCATGCATGAGCTGGTAAAAGAATATTTGGACAACTCAATTACTTACACAAATGTCCCGACTATACAGAACAGCTCAGCATAATTATTCTACACAATTGCAATCACAACAAAGTGGTAATGTGAATGCAGATGTAGAGCAACAACCTATAAGTGAATGTCCGTGCCACTCAAACCATTTCATGACCCTATTCCCATGGTGACTAAAAGGAAGATCGTTATTTTTAAAAATCCTATAAGTATGCTTAAACTTGTATGCTTTTCAACATGAACAAAAGAAAAAAACAATATAATTCAACTTTCAATAAAAGTTAACTTTACTTAAAACAGGGTTTATACTGGTTACAGGTTAGTCTGAAAGTGAAAAAATGCATTAAAGATTTGGCCTTTTTTTTGTTTAAGGCAGTAAAAAAAATGCCAAATGAAAAATGAAAACCATTTTTGACCAAACGAAACTTGTGAAAAAAAACAAACAAATCAATAAATAATACAGGTAAATTGATCTGGAGGTATCAACAGGTAAATTTACAGTACAGGTACAGGTACAGGTAAATTTATCTTCATAATTTTAACCTGAAGAAAAAGGTATAAACAATTGTACTGACTGTTTTCTAAATGGCATTATGCATCTTTGTGATTAAAAAAAAAATGTTCGACAGTATTTTAAAAATTTTAAATTCCAGGATAGACTTTGACAACAAGAGTGCCATTGTACCACCAGGAGCTTTCGATGTGCATACACTTCACACAGCAAAAGCAAAGTGTGTTCCCCCGTCCGCACAATTTGAGAACTGGTCTGTATGGCGGTGAAATGTTCGGATCTGAAATCATGGTAATTACCAAATGAGACAATGTTAGTAGTGCCCACTTTGTTTTGTGCTTCACATGTCAATCGCCTGGTAATTTGAGTATCTCAATATTTTGGGTATCTCAGTCATGTATGTTATGTACACGCTGTCAAAATTCAAAGTCTCGAATATTGGTGGCAGCTCTGTTTGATCCGCAAAATATATGGACAAACAAGTATTAGCTTTCCCAAAGCGAATAAAAACGGAATAATACAGAACTCTCCTTGTCAATGCAAAATGATATGACTCATGTACTGGATCTCATATTGTGCAAGTGGCCATGATGATGTGGCCGCTGTGTTTGTATTTATATCGTGATGTCTGCAGCAGTCCATTTAGTGTAAAACAGGTGTGCACGTCCGTGCTAACTTGTGATCAGACTAAGTTGAGTTATGTCTGCAGATAACCCTGGTTGAGACTACAGTAGTCGCATTTCATATGTAGTTGAGTGATTCGGCGGCAAGCTAACGATGTTCACACATTGTTCTGGAAAGGGCGTCAATTTTAGCAATAAGACAAGTAGCATGTGTGCGAGGGCGGCCAACTAGCCACTGCTAGCAACCACGAAATGCTGTACTGTACATGTCTGCCGGCTAACTTACTGCAACTACACGAGCGTGCGCGAGCGCCGTGTTGCTGCCAGGCTGTCGAGGCGAGGTGAGGCGAAGACTGATAGATTTCCTTTTCCTGGGACTCCCCTGAGAAGCTTTCAGCGTCTGTCTGGCTCTGTCTCTTGCGGTCTGCCCAATCCAGCGGCTAAGCATTTAACCAAAACCGGGCCGAGACGCGCTGGTGGCGCGGACGTTGGCGGTGCTCGTCTGTCGGTTTCCCAACGCCGACGACGGGAGATACCCGTGCAAACGAACCGGTAGAGCGGCTACGACTCCCGCCTGTGGATGCTGAAAACACCGGACATCTCTCACCATCTTCCGAGCAGGTTATCGTCTGTCTCGACAAGCATCGTGTAAGGCTCTATTAATTAAAAAAGAAAAGAAACAAACAAACAAAAGCGATTATAACCATGGGGTGTTCACTGGTGCTGCATTAGTTCGCTGACCCAATTCTGAATTTTAACAGCGGGATTTTTTTTCCTAACAATGATCAGCGTCATTATTCTGACTCGACGTGACGTCATTCCTCGGCGACTTTCGGTGCTCTTAAAATGGAAAATATCAAAAACTAGATATTCTTAAGATAATTGTTGCTGGGGCAAAGTTCTTTTTGAATTCATTTAAGAAACCTGGTTATTTTTAAAATTGCAAGTGAAAAGTAAAAGGGCTATCAACGGTAGTACGTCTCTGTTGCCGAGCCAAAATGTCCTTACATGACCTATCAGGGCAGCACGGGAATCTGCTTGAGGCCAAAACTGACACTGCGCTTTCTTTTAACCCTTTGCCGCGACTGTCATTTTGACCGAAGATGCCTAACAACGGTGTACGTACCTAATGTCAATTTAAACCCGTTTTCGAACCGTTCGGACTCGAATTAACAGCAATTTGGGGATTTATTTATTTATTTAAATAAGAGAACACTTTTCCCTACTGTCAGAATATATAAAGGGCCGGCTTGAGCATGAAGGGTCAGTTTTCACTAACAAGCTCAGTTTGTGTATTTTTTAATCGGCATTTTGATACTATTATTTTGCATTTTAATTTGATAAAATTGTTTCCGAGAAATGGGCAATATGGCCACGCCCCCATGTTATGATGTGCGTCAGAGCAGGGACCTGGTAATTTCTCCACTGGAAATCATTGTACTTGCGTCGTTTATTGTCCCCAATAATGGGCATTTCTTAAAATATCTTAATTATGAGCCTCTCCGTCGCCGAGTTTTATGAGAATTGAGGAAATGTAGAAATGTGTATTGTGCAGGCTTTATTCAGTCTGAGATGAGGCACCGACTCGCACAATGCTTCTTGCCCCTGCGCCGTATGTGTAGAGCATAAAAGCACCAGTCTGGCTGGATATTTTCAGACATTGAAGACAGCGCAAAAATAGTGCCTCCACAGTGGCCACACTCTGCTATCAATTGGCCCTATTGCTTGAGGTCCGGTTTTTCAATTCATTTCTGGTTCCTAATGATTCTTCAATCAATCAATCAATCAATCAATCAATCAATCAATCAATCAAATTTTATTTATATAGCCCTAAATCAACGAAGTCTCAAAGGGCTTCACAGATGAAAAGAGGTCGTACAGAGACATCTTTTCAGTATAAGGTACACAACAGCATACCCTGTCAAAGCTCCCAGAAGGGGAAGGAAAAACTCAAAAACCCCAATTTGGGGAAAATCAGAAACCTCCAGAAGGGACCACAGGTGGGAGGAGCCCCCTTCCAGGCCCACAGGTTGAAGTGGATGCTGCATGTACCAGACACAGAAACAATATAAATTACAGAAAACATATTATGCTATATAGTACAGTGATGTCTTGACAGCAGGCAAAGCCATTGGGCAGGAACCATCCCACATTCCAGCTAGGTGGACCGCAGATTCTTGAATGTGATTCTTGGAAAAAAAAAAAAAAAAAAACCTTTTCAGTTATTTGCAGACAAATCATATCAAATTGATTTACCGTTTGTGAACTCTACAAGTTATCCAAAGGACTATTTTTAACCATTCATTCATAGTCCCTAGTCTTAGTCATTCACACACAGACGATGCACGACTAGTGTCAGGGACATTGAGGACTTTGAGGAAGACCGTTTTTAATGAAGGAAAGTATGCATTCCAAATACTATGTCCTGGCACTGGTGGAGTAACCCACTAAAAGGTTAATGTGGACATTGGTTCTAGCATGCTAATGAACATATAGATTAATGGGATAATCGAGTCCTGGTTTGCTTTCAAAAACAAAATATTGTATATCTACCATCCATTATTGTGACTACTTATCCTCACAAAGGTTGCGGGTGTGCTGTCTTCAGACAAACTCAGCCAAAGAAAATGTAGTGTGTTCAATATACAGTATCCACAATGCATGTGTTTGGAATATGGAAGGAAACCGACGTATCTGGAGAAAGCCCGCGCAGGCACGGGGAGAACACGCAAACTCTGCAGAAGAAGGCCAGAGCCGGAAGCAAACCCAGGACTTCTGCACTTCTGCATTGAGGCAGACGTTCTAACAAGTCTGTAACTGTGCTACCAGCACACTATAAAACACATGACACAAAGCTGCGTTTGCAGGGTGAGCAAGTAATTTGTTACCATAACTGTGTTATACAAATGTACAAATCCTGCAGTGTATGTGATAGACTAAATATCAGCTGGGTATAACAATTTGTGTGATGCCTCTCTAAGTTCCAGTTCCAATTGTTGGCTCAGTACAGGGTAAACCGGATAAACAGATGTCAATCAATTGTTTAGTATAAAAGCCTGGCTAGTGTGCATTTTAACTGATGCTACTATTGAAAATATATTGATATGAGTATGATGGAATTTATTTTCAATTTTGAAGACAGCAAATAACATGGCTTTATAGATGTAAGGGTTGATGTGCACCGGACTCAGCGATCAAGCTGGAGGAGCACACTGTTTGCCTAGGAGACATCAGCAAACATGAGATCAAGCTGCTGGACGCTGTGTTCATCACAGCCCTAACTACTGCGACCTCAGGAGTGTTTCCCTAATTTTTTTAAAATTTAATTTAACTTGTAGTCTGCTCAGGAAGTGAACAAAATAAGCATTTCACTGTGTGGTATAGTACTATACATGTGACAATAAATGTTTGAACTGACAATTTTACATAAATGTTCCTACTGGAGCTTTAATCAGACCATCTTGGATACCGTTGGATATTTTGGAAATTTGAGGTTGGAAAGGTAAGTTTTCTGGGCCTACAGATCTGGTTGTATCAAAATGCTTGACATTTTCCTGTTAAATACAGCAACTGTACCACATTCCCTGGAGTTCCCCATGGAAATAAAATGCATTTTTTCCCCTTTATCTCTTGGGGCATGACAGCTAAACATTTGAGTTCCCATATAGAAATCACAAAATTTTCTCCCAAATGCAGTTAGCATTGCAAAAATTGCACCTTGTAAATAATCAGCATGCCGAGCTGAAACATCTCCGGCGTAATTTTGTGCTTGAATGGCATTTGCAGAATAGTATTTCCCCACCCCTGGAGACTTGTATTCAGCCAGTTGTCAATAGTTCAGGTCTTTTTTTCAGCAATGTTTTCAAGAGTTTTAACAAGGTACAAAGCAATGCAAAACATCGCCCCAACTTCAAACTGACAGGTTTGATGACCTACTGGGTATCTCTTGGACCTGAAAGCAATATGTGTTACAAGCTATGATGCAAAAAAAACCTCCAAGGAGCCACTAGGGTGGCACCAAAAAGCCACATGCAGCTTTACTACAGTAGATTATGATTTTAATCAAAGTAATATACCAATATTTAAAGGTTTGAGTAATAAAATGTACATTTAGAATATTTTCAAATAATGTACAACGATTTAAAATGTTTTAATGGACTTGTGCTGATGAGGCACTTGTACAAAAATATTTTTTTTTAAATGACAATAAATCAGAATCTCATTCAATTTATGGCTCAGCCCTAGACTACATGTGTTACACAGCGCCATCAATTGTTCTCTTACTCGAGTTGCAAGTGGAACAGACAGAAGATACACAGTACTATTTGTAAAAAGGAAGCAATTTATTTAAATAGAAACAAGAGGCAATACAATGATTCATTTTATGCACAAAAGCATTTGAACAGGATGCAACTATTCACTTTATGCACAAAGGTATTAGAACAGAACCACTGGTCGTATATTTATGCAGCTGAGGGTGCCGATCATGATCCTTTAAAACATATGTGCATACTTAAAACATCACATTGTTCCTTTAAAATTGTCAACAGAAATCATTGATCTCTTGCTCCAATTCCTATTGAAGGAAAATGTCAAAAGAGGACAAAATTAGTCATGACTACAACTACTTGACACAAAAAAACCTAAATAGTGTTCATAGTATTGTTATTACTCCTATTCAGGACTATCAATCATAAAAGCATTATTAAATGCTATACCAACCCTAGTTAATGCAGCTTTGTGATGATCTTTTCTGTGTCTGTAGACACTTTGGCAGAGGAGCGCATACAGTTTCTCTAACTTGTGCACCTCATATCCATCAGTCTTAATGACGACTTTGTCCAGTAGCTCCTAAATAAGAATAAAAATAAAAATGATGTAGGCAAATTTACACATTGTGGGAATAATCTCTCTCAAGCCATGATATAGTATGCTCAAGTGCCAAGAAGATTAATCAGCACCCCTACCTTTAATTTATCCCTGTCCACCACCAGTGAAGGTTTTTCCTGGTCACGGCTCTGCAGAGCCTTTTCCAAATCAAACTGCTGTTGTTGAACAGTGTTCTTTGAGGACCGGGTCATGTGCCTCATGCTTCTCTCTATGACATAAACCACTGAATCACATGCAAAAACATGAACATATCTTGGAGTAAATATAGACAAACAGGCTTCGGTGTTAAAACTAATCAAGTATTCCATTCCTCAGCGGTGAATCCAAACCTGCACCAGAGTCCTTCTCTCCTTCAAGGACTCCAGAGGGCTCTGTGCTGGCATTGTCCATGGCAACCACTTCCATCGGTTCAGGTTCCAATGCTTCAATGTTGCTGTTGCTTTCCGCTCTCACATTTTGACTGCATATTTGACCACAATCGGTGTCCGACTGTCCCTGGTTATGTCCTTCAAAGCTGGTTGATTCGTGTGCAACACTAACAGGGTTCTGTGCTATAACTTCTAAATCTGACTGGTTTGTGTCTACTATTTGTGTCTGGTCCTCATCACCCCTTTTTTCACTTTCACTCTGAATCCCCTCCTTCAAAGTAGCTTTAACCACCACTGTAAGCTCCTTCTCCTCTTCTTCAAGCTCCGTGATCATTCCTTTCTCTAGTTCAGTTTCTTCATCTTCATCATCATTATCAGTGCCTAAGTGCATTTCCGCTTTAAAGACATGAGCAGATGTTGAGGAGGAAGCCTTCTTTGAGTAGAAGCCAGAAGACCAGCGACTCTTCCGACGTTTCCTTCTTTGCACTGGTGGATCAAGACATTTATTTGTTAGGAGTGTTTGTCGCGAGTTTGTTTACCATGATAACACATCTCTACCTGTGCTTTTAGGTGTAATATATGCAGAGGACGTTATAGTAGGAGTCAACAGAGTTGTGGCTTTGGTCAGCTCTCTTTGTGGAGTCTTCTCAGCCATGTTATTAGCTTCAGGTTGAAGTTTGGCCTGTTTGGGGAGGACATGATAAAAGGAGGGCTCGTATTGTGCAGTGGAGAAACCTGTGGACAAAGACCAGATAATGGTGAAACACAAAACACCGATAAACGCTGATGACCATCCTATACTGTACTGTGAACCCTCGTTACTTCGTGGTTCGACCATCGCGGATTCACTACATCATTTTGCAGATTTTTTTTCCCTTACTGGACTGTATTGCGGAGAAACACACTGAAAGTTTCTTGCCAGACAGACGAGGTAACTATAAAAGTACTTGCCATGGGCACTGCCCTGACGTGCAACTACTGTAGTACACATATGTACTTAAATCTTAAATGATTAAACCTTATACAGTGTACAGTGGATGAACAGTTCCCCCTTTGAAGTCTCGCGCAGCCGCGGTCATATTAGCAGCGGCCCAGGCGTTGAATGAAAGTCAAATCTGTACATGATCAAACATGACAACAATGGAGAGTTTACACTTGAAATACCATTTTATTAAAAAAGCAATCTAGGTAAGAGATTTCCAACGGTCTGGTGAATGACAATGCGGGTGTGTTTGCTCTGTGTGCGTTTCATGAATAACACATTGTAATCATGTTCGATCATGTACAGATTAGATTTGAATTAATCGTCAATTGTAACCAAGCTAGGTTGACTATGAGAAGTGAAAACTATAAGTTGAGCACAATATCATTGTCCCATGAGACCCCTTGGGAATAAGGTGGATAAGTCAGTGCATACAGATAAGCGGTTATACTGCAGATGCATCACATACATTCATATGCGATTTCTCTCCACAAGTGAAAGAGGCCGTGTGCCATTAAAGATGAGA
This sequence comes from Hippichthys cyanospilos, assembly GCF_059441005.1. NCBI lineage: Eukaryota > Metazoa > Chordata > Actinopteri > Syngnathiformes > Syngnathidae > Hippichthys > Hippichthys cyanospilos. Next base: position 13,344,100 of record NC_142371.1, read on the forward strand.
CAGAGGCATTTGATATGTAGAACAAAAAATTGCAATTAGAAAACACAAAACCCATTCCACTCAAAATACTTTTATTTCCCCAAACTAAATTTTCTGATTGAAACATACGAGCCAGCAGCAGCCTCATTTGAAGTTTTTTTTTTTTTTTAAAGTGCACCTTGAAAAAGAATTTTAGTCATAGTCTGATGACATCCTTCCACCATAAATCAAGCTTGAGTGCACATAGAGCTGAACCAATGAGAGGATAGAGAAACTCAGAAGAATTGTGGGAAGGGGCTCAGGAGATTAATCTACAATCTGATTGGTTAAAATAAGCGCCAACAATTTTAACAGTGTGTGAGGTCAACACCTGCACTCATTGGATATCATATACTTGCATAGCAACACATTGATAAAAAAAAGACTGGATAAAAATATAAAACAATACACAAACAATCAGAAGCTTTGCAGCCAACATATGAAGACATAAGACAGTTGGAAATAAGTATAATTTCATGTAAGTTGTAAATTTAGGTCTATTTGGACATGCATAGAAGACCTTGAAGACCCTAAAAGCATGCCACTGATGTACTATATACACAGCGCTGTGAAAAAGGATTTGCCTCTTTCCTGTTTTCAGTTACTACCCAAAGTTTTAGGAAAGCTGAGTTCCAAGTTCACAGGTCAGAGCCAAACTCAATTGACACTACTTTTGTTGAATTAAAAAAAAAAATCATCACAAAACAGAATTTGTTTGACAAAGTAAATTAGTCCGCACAATCCCAAACGCATCATGCCACAATCCAAAGAAATTCCATGTGTCTGGCAAAGGTTACAATTCCGTTTCCAAGGCTGTGGGGCTTCAGAGAACCACAAATGGGAGAAAATTGGGAACAGTGGCAAACCATCCCAGGGGGCAAGAGTATGAGACGACTCATCCATGTCACAAAAGAACCTAGAAAAACAGCCAAAGAACTGCAAGGCCTAGCTGGCCTTGGTTTAGTAATACAAGCCAACTGGCTTTAAAGTCGATGTAGGTGCTTTACTTTGCCACCAAGCGGTGAAGAATTGTATCCAGTTGAGAGAATAAGCTCATTTGGTTTAATTCACTAATTGTCATTCATAGCCATAACGCAGCTACCATTACTGGGCATGTCTTTCTTCATGTTGCCTCTCTAGAAATGGTTTCATTCATCAAAATCATACGAACACTATTTTGGGACGTTCATTTACTTGAATGAATTTAGTATTTTGCTAAAGTCTCCTTAAACTTCAGTCAGCCAGATAACAGAGAGGAAAGACATCCGTCCCGGGAGCAGCCCTAGGTGCTGGGGGTTACTGGACCCCTGATGTCTGTTGATGTCTGTTTCTCCCCTGCAAACTCTATTCTCTGTGTTTCACACAGAGATGAAACACCATTCACGCACCCAATCGCACCTAAGGACAATTTAGTATGTCCAATACACCTGCCATGCATGTTTTCTTTTTTGGGGTGTGGGAGGAACCCAGAGTACCCGGAGAAAACCCACGCGGGATAAGAGAGAACATGCAAACTCCACACAGGAAAGCCGAGCGAATTGGATTTGAACTCAGGTCCCTATATGCAAATTTCCATTGTAAAAAATAAAACAGCAGACAATGAAAATTAATAGTTGTGTAATTCTTAACTTTTGGCCATGACTGTAGTGTGACCTAAATGGGCCAGTAAAGCTAGAAAACCCTCCAATATGGCAGAGTTGAAACTATTCTGCAAAGAAGAGTGGTCCAAGATTCTGCAACAGGACTGTGAAAGACTCATCACGAAATAGTGAAATGTGGCACCAGCAATTGCGGAAAACAAACATTTGCAATATTAAGTTGAGGGGTCATTTCCTTTTTCACATTAAGTCAGTAAGGCTGTATCCACCCCAATATATAAAATCTTTTTGAATTGTTGCTACATATAATGCGGGGTTGTCTCCAGAAACCTATGCGAGGAAGGGGGCATATACGTTTTCAGTGCTGTACACACACACATGCAGACACACACACTCACACGCACCCACCTCTATTGATACGAGAATCCTTGATTTCCTCACAAATCTTCTCAAAATTTTCATCCAATTCATGTCGTATCATGGCATGCACAGTGTCTTTGAGTGTACAGGCTCTGTGTCGAATCTGCCGGTCTGGAAAAACACCCAAAAGGGATCAGAATGGCTATGCCATCTAATCAGCCCTTCATTTGAAATCACCAGTGTGTACCTGAGGGGTCCCTGTCTGGGTTGTATTCAAGTGCATTCTGCCAAATAAGATCTACATCTTGAAGAAAGTCTTTGACAGTTACATACTGATGGAGATCAATCTTTGAAAGTAGGGTTGACAGGTCCATTGGCTTCTTTATCACATCAGCATAATCAGGAACCTAGATAGTAGGATAGTAGGACAATTAAAGTAGGTACTGAAAGTCAAACCTTTCAACAAGTAGCTGTAAATGAAAAACAACCATGCAAAAATATACAAAAGAAACTACAGAGGTATAACCACCTCCTCTAAATCCACAGGCTTTGTAAAAGCCTTGAAGCGTTTATCTTGAGACAGGCGGTTAGTGACATCCCGCAAAAAAAGGCGGAGTTCTCTGAGGGTGTCTTCCTCTTGTTCCACCAGTTTTTGTGCCTCCTGTTCCGCTAGCTGACGCGGCGGTTGCGGAGGGGCAATAGGAAGCACCTCCAAGGAATTGGAAACTGAAAGAAAAGTAAAGAATTTGGTCTCAAAAAATGTTGAATTTGACAATGTTTGCAGCAAAAAATGTATTGAGTTTGTCTAACTAGATTTCTTTATAGAGGCAGGAGCCTTGGCAGCCTGATTGAGCAACAGGTCCTCAAAGAAATTTCTTCTCTCTCGGCTGCTAGGGGCTTTGACATGATAAACCTCCCCATACGCCATTTTAAATAACTCCTGAACCTGCAAGGAAAACAAGTGTTAAGTCAGCTTTCCGGAAGACCAAAGCTGTGTATCTTCTCTTCATTTAAATCATTCGTAACCTGACAAAACCCTACAATTATATTTATACCTCAAAATTAAGCTCAGAGTACTTTAAACTGCACGTAGCCAGTAGCAGTATCGGAGCGAAGGCAGGGAGGGAGCCAAGTAGGCTGAGAAAAGTGGCTTTTAATGCAGGACCAACTGTCTCCCACCACTGTCCAATGTGCGGGATGTACAGGACACTGGGGGACGTTCTCTTGGCTTCAACAAAAATCTGCAGAGCACATGACAGTGGAATGAACATGTGTCACATCACATTACATTTATATGCTAAAAAAAAATGACAAAATTTCAAAAATTACAAAAATAACACCACACAATTGTTTTTAGGATGTCTAGCCCACAATTCTTTTGACAGCGTTTCCGCTACATTCATTTATGCGCAGCAGCCTACTGCTACTAAACCCTAGCGACTCCTCCCTCAAATAAGGAATTCAGGATGTATGTCACCATGATAGATTTTCAGCATTTGGGAACAAAAAAAAGAATAAAAACATTTATGCAGTTACATACAGAAGCTATTGTGAAAAGTGGAGTATGTAGACTTTTATTTTGTAGGTGCTGCAGGTGGTTTCAGGTGGTTTTAGGTGAATGCTTAGGATTTCTTCACAATATGCATGATAAGGAGGTGGAAGGTGACAGGCATTGTGCCATGTCATCATTGTAGCTTCATAATTACAGTGTGTGTGTATGTGTGTGTGTGAGTGTGTGACGCTACTGCTGCAAACACTGCTTTCATAACCTCAATTTCTCCGTTATTCTTTTGTTGTTTTTTTTTTCGCCTGCTTTCACACCTTAAACAAACAACAAATTGTTTATAGAGCTAGTAAAGCTACTTTGCCAGGGGTATAAGCAGAAGTGAAGTGGCGCAATTTTCCCAAAGCCGTAGTGATGCAGTTAAAAAAAAATGTAAGGACAGTCTCACAAAATTAGAATTTTGTGATAAAGTTCTTTATTTTCTGTAATGCAATTTAAAAAAATGTATGATTCTGGATTCATTACAAATCAACTGACATTTTGCAAGCCTTTTCTCTTTTTAATTTTGCTGATTATGGCTTACATCTTAAGAAAACTTAAAAATCCTATCACAAAATATTAGCGTATTTCCTCAGATGAAGTAAAAAATAAAATATAACTGTAAAACAAAATCACTCATTTGAAAATGTCCATTAATGCACTCAGTACTTGGTTGGGAATCCTTTTGCACTGAACTGTATCAATGCAGCATGGCATGGAGGCAATCAGCCTGTGGCATTGCTGAGGTGTTATGGATGCTCAGGATGTTTCAATATATTGCATTATTGGGTCTGGTGTGTCTCAGCTTCTTCACAATACCCCACAAATTCTCAATAGGGTTCAAGTCAGGGGAACTGGCAGGCTAATTGAGGACAGTAATGCCATGGTCAGTACACAAGTTACTGATCGTTTTGGCACCGTGGGCAGGTGCCAGATCATGCTGGAAAATGAAATCATCATCTCCATAGAGCTTTGCAGCAGACGGAAGCATGCAGTGCTGTAAAATCTCTTGGTACGCAGCTGCTTTTACTCTGGACTTGAAACACAGTGGACCAACACCAGCAGTTGAAATGGCTCCCTAAGCCATCACTGACTGTGGGAACTTCACACTTGATTTCAGGCAACTTGGATTTTGCTCCCCTCCAGCCTTTCTCCACTCTGGCGCCTGACTTCCAAATGAAATACAAAACTTGCTTTCATCTGATAAGAAGACTTTGGACCACACTGCAACTGTCCAGTGTTTTTTTTCATCGTCCAAGTCAGATGCTTCTTTTGTTGTCTTGTCAGCGCGTCCTCCATTTCCCAGACATGTCTGTGAACAGTGGCTTTTGATACCCGGACTCCAGCTTCAGTCAACTGTCTTTGAAGCTCCCCCAAATTCTGGAAGTGGCTGGTCTTCACAATGCTGTTAAGGCTCCCAAACTCTACCTCTGAGACACATAGTGAGGCTTAATCAGCCTCAAGCTAGTTGTGGCTACATCTACGTTACCTTGCTCGTTGCTCACATCCCATGCCTGCTGTTGATGGTCATGACTGTGACAACCAGGAGAAGATTCAGTAACTTTGAAATGTCCTGTCAGTTATCCCGCTGTTGCGTTCCTCTTTTGAGCTTCGCTACGTTTTTTGCCTGACATCTTGCCACTGTGGGAATGAGAGTGACGGGCCAATCGAGGTCAATCAAATTTTCCACTAAAAATTGGCCTCCAATAGTATGGCCAATCGGAGGGCCCCTCCACACGTAGGGCCCCTCGGCTGGAGCCTTGGGAAGCCTGTGGATTAATCCGCCGCTACCTGGAGCCCATTGCCTGCACACGCCTGTGCACGGTAGCTCTGAATGTTTCTACTCCAGACTCAGTCCACTACTTCTGCAGATCCCCCATGGTCTGTAATCGACCCTTCTCCACAATCTTCGTCTGGGTCCAGTCACCTTTTCTGGTTGTGGAGTTTTTTTCTGCCACACCTTTTCCTTCCCACGTCCCACTGAGGTACAGCACTTGATACAGCACTTTGGGAACAGCCTATTTGCTCAGAAATTTCTGTGTCTTACCCTCTTGCTTGAGGGTGTCTGTGAGGCCTTCTGACAGCAGTTAGGTCAGCAGTCTTACCCATGACTGTGGTTTTGAGTAATGAACCAGGCTGGGAGTTTTTAAAAGCCTCAGGAATCGTTTGGGCGTGTTTAGAATTCATTCGCCCATTCAGATGATTAGGTTAATAGCTCATTAAGAGTACCTTTTCATGATATGCTAATTTTTTGAGACGTTTTCATGAGCCGTATGCCAAAATCATCCATATAAAAACAATAAAAGACCTGAAATATTTCAATTGGTGTGCAATGAATTTAAAATATATGAAAGTTTATTTTTATCATCACATTATGGAAATGAATGAACTATCACAATATGCAATTTTTTTGAGGACTAGAAAAGATTCTCAATTGGCTGACTGTCAAACTGCTATGCAAATTCTCTTATTTCAACCCTTGCACCATTATGTGACGTTACAGACCTGTGAGGTGGTCACATTTGTCATAGCCACTGACAAAACGACACTACAGTGATCCATCACTATTTAACTTTAACCTTGAAAGGTTTTAGTGAACACATTTCATGCACGTATAATGTACGTAAGGGGGCAAATCCTATTTCACGAATTTCACTAATCGTAAGAGTTTTCTTGTCCCCATTAACCGCGATAAGAGGGATTACTATATTAGATATTGTAGTTTAGCTGGTTTAGGTTGAGCATTACAAGATACAGGTAACAAGATGCAAGAAATTAATCAGAATTATATCAATGAGATGCAAGAAATGAATCATATCACCATGATATGTATCTTTATGAAGGCATTCTTGAATCTTGTTCCACTCTCAATGAATGAGTGACCAACCTGTGCACAAGTTTCCTCTGGTGCAACTGCACTTGCTCCAAACAACACTGCCATGTCTAGTGTGTAGACAGAGAATTTCTCAAGAGAGTGGAGAACAGCAGGAGCCAGGTGGGAGCTTTGACCCGAACCCGGTCGACCCTCCAAAAGGAGCCTGGGACGGTAAGAGGTTGGCTGGCTCAAAGCACTTCTATGCAAACATTGACATAGGAAAAGATTGGGTGAGAACTTGAAGAGTTGATTAAACAAATCACTTATTGGAAACGAATAATACCTTTCAATGTTTAGGATTCCTCTTGAGACGGTCTTTTGTGGGGTTTGTCCACTGGATACCTCCTCATCTTCACTGAATAGTAGATCATCATCAGACACGTAGGACTGATCTGTAAACACACACACACACACACACACACACACAGAACTGAAGACTGATTGAGAAAAGAGATTTGAAATTGTAAAATGGACCATACCTTGTGTCCGCTTTCTTTTAAAGCCTTGTTCTGCATGTGGGAACACTTTGCTGACAGTGTGGAGAATCTCCTGCAGGGCGGTGCTTAGTAATGGACGAATTGCAGGCATAAGGGCCTTGGCTGGTGACACTACAGCCCTAATGATTACATTCAGCACAAAATATGTTTTGTCTTCTTTCTTCTTCTAGATGTAAGCAATATAATTGATTTCTTCTTATTATTCTATATTGCATCCATACATATACATCTTCTGATAAAATCTGTGATCAATATTTTCAAATTTGCTGATTGACCCCAAAATTGTAAAAAGCTTACTGCACATAAGTGCCATATCACAAAGACATTCTACTTACATCTCAATATGGCATTCTAATAGTTCTCCGAAAATGAATTAAGCAGCAAAACTCAACTATACATTCCTGGGGGAGAAAGTGTGCATGTATGTGTGTGTGTGGTGGGAGGTGGGGGGGGGGGGGGGGGGGGGGGGGGGCTGTCACTCGAACATGCCATCACAGTTGCTCAGGTGACATCCAATCATGACTCACCAGTTTTCTGAGTAAGGTCATGCAATATGTCATGTGATGTCACTAGCTGAGTCGTGAATAGTTGTTACCTCGGCTCTGAGCAATTGTGATGTTATTTTCAGTCGACAGCAAGAGGCCCTTCGAAATGAATTTTAATTAATGGTTAGATTTTGCTGCTTAATTCAAATTTCCATGAACACAATTTTAATCCGCATGCCGTGTTTAGACTAATGGAACCACATAAAACATGTTATTGTAAAGAAGATTTGGGGGTTAACTTTCCCCTTCAAGATGCATTTGTTTTTTGTAAAGTGAACAAGTACAAACCGGACTCGGTTGAAGTTGGGAAATTGTGTAAAATGTAAATAAAAACAAAATACAACGATTTGAAAACCTCAACCCATATTCATTTGAATACACTACAAAGACAACATATTTAATGTTCAAACGAGAAAGCTGAGAAAAGCTCATCAAACACTTATTTGGAACATCCCACATGTGATTAGGCTAATTGGGTATAAAAGGAGCCTCTCCAAACATGATCAGTCATTCACAAGCAAGGATGGGGTGAGGTTCACCACTTTGCCCACAACTGCATGAGAAAATAGTTGCGCAGTTTAAGGACAACATTTCTCAAAGCAAAATTGCAAGGAATTTAGGGATTTCGACATCTAGGGTCCATAATATCATCAAAAGGCTCAGAGAATCAGGTGAAATCACTGCACGTAACCACCACTGCCGGAGACCAAGACTGAATGACCGTGAGTGTGTACATCACCAAATGGGCTCAGAAAAACTTCCGAAAACCACTGTCAGTAAATCCAGTTCGTCACTACATCAATAAGTGCGGGTTAAAACTTTAACATGCAAAGCAAAAGCAGTTTATGAACAACATCCAGAAATGCCGCCGGGTTCTCTGGGCCCGAGCTCATGTAAAATGGACTAATGCACAATGGAAAAGTGTTTTGTGGTCTGATGAGTCTACTTTTCAAATTGTTTTGGGGAACACTGGACATCGTGTCTTTCGGACCAAAGAGGAAGCGGACCATCCGGACTGTTAACGCAAAGTTCAAAAGCCAGCATCGGCGATGGTATGGTATGAGGTGCATTAGTTCCCATGGCATGGGTGAAATACATTTCTGTGAAGGCAACATAAATGATGAAAAGTACATACAGATTTTGGAGCAACATATGCTGCTGCCAAGGGACGTCTTTTTCATGGATGCCACTGCTTATTTCGGCAAGATAATGCCAAGCCACATCCTGCACGTGTTACAACAGAGTAGCTTGGAAGTAATAGAGTCCAGGTTCTCCACCTCAAGTCCAGACCAGTCTCCGACTGAAAATGTGTGGGGCATTATGAAGCATAAAATTCAACAGAGAAGACCCCGGACTGTTCAAAAACTGAAGCTGTTCATCAAGCAAGACTGGGAAAGAATTCCACATGAGAAGCTAAGAGAATTAGTGTCCTGTCTTCCAAAACGTGAGTGTTATAAAAAAGGAAATGTGATGTAACGAACTGGTAAACATGCTCTTTCTCAACTTCTACTGGACGTGTTGCAGTCAATAAATTGTAGTTAATTATTATTTGGCAAAAACAATTAGGTTTATCAGTTTGAACATTAAATATGTTGTCTTTGTCGTATATTCAATTGAATATGGGTTGAGGATTTTCAAATTGTTGTATTTAGTTTTTATTTACATTTGACACAATTTCCCAACTTCAACCGAATCCGGTTTGTACACATAGAATTCGACAAAAATTCAGAATTTGGCGTAAAGAAATACATCAGCACTACTGTGACTGTTATAAGAAGCACTGCCCACTTAGAGAGCATGAATGAGGGAGCTGTTTTTGTTTTCAAAATTTGCGATTACAAACACGAAGCAGGCGGGACTTAAACTGTAACTACGAAACTGTCTAAATGCACATTTGTTCAATCTGAAAGACCTCATACCATAATAATAATTTTACATTCAATCCAAGAATCAAAACTGATTTTATCAATGACCATACCTCTGTGCAGCAGGCACCATCTTGGACATGGCAGACATAAAGTCTTTCGCTGCAATTGCGATCGAATCAACATCAAGCACAAGTTTTTGTGATGATGAGTAAATTTGTGGATAACGGCGGCGTAGTGCACACAGTGCCGCTTCTGAGCACACCGCTTTGATGTCTGCTCCACAATAACCTAAAAAAGAAAAAAATATTTTACACTGATCACACATCTAAAACAAATGCTTCTCCAGCAGGGATGTCCAAAGTTTTGGCACACAGTACACTTAAAAATAACACCTAGCCTGGGTGATGTTTGTATGTGATGTACTTTTTAGGTTCTTTACTATCTGCTGAAACTATTTTAGGAAGGTATCATTAAGTCAAGCACTGACTGGTAAGCAATGATATTGGTGCGATAAGTTAAGACTATGTTGTAAGCCATTATTAAAACATAAGTGTGTTAAAAAAAAAAAAAAAACAGCACTTTGTTAGGCAAAAGAAACTTGCACTGACACACTGGATTAGAAAACTGGTGGTCAATTACATTTTTCTACAACAATGTCATAGCTTGCAAACATACCAGCACATTTGTCAGCCAGCTGCTCTAAGAAATTGTCAGAGAGAGGAGGTGTCCACTGCCTGGTATGGATCTTCAAAATGTCCTTTCTTGCCTGCCAGACAAAGTCAGATAATAACACTGGCTTTACAGAAAAAAGGATCATTCATTTACCATGGTACATTTCTTTGTAAATGTATTTGAAAAGTTTTGTCCCCCCAGTAGTTTGTATTTGAGTATTTATCAGCTGTTTTTTGTTTGTTTTAAAAAAAAAAAAAACACCGGTTTCATTTGTACTTTTTATATGGTCAAATTTAAAAATTTGGCTGTGACTTAGTTATTAATGCAGAATCATTTCAATGCCCAAAATTACTTTCAAACGAGGGCACCATTTTGACAGGGCGAAGATGGAGGCTGCGGCTTTGATCATGTGCCAAAGACTTTTGGGTGCTTCTGTTGCCATCAATGCCAACTTGCAAAAGATAAAAATCGTACAAAAGGCACTATAATGCTTAACTTTAAAGGCTGATTTACCCATATATATCACGCACAAACATAACTGACTTGATCAACAAGTGTGTACATGCCACTCCTCATCAGCTGTTTTTCCACAGCACAGGAGACCATTCTTTCTTGTTGAAATGTTAATCGGACATTGCCCTATTTTGTTGTTCAAAGCTGGATATTCTCCAGTTCAATGTGGTTCTTCCAGCCAGACTAGCGTCATGTTAAATGGATTCCCTATTGTCTGAGATCCTCTTTTTTCCACTACTTAAGCCATTATTGTGCACATCATGAGGGTTATCGGTACCAATTGATAAACACACAGGTCAACCTTGGAAAAGATGGTAGCTCCCATCATGTGCAGTGAAGTCCTGTATGTGCGGGACATCATTTTTGACAAGAACGCATACTTTCAACTCAACATGTATCTATTGGATGCAACGTTTTTTCGTAGGGGTTGCTTCACATAAGAATTTGGACTAATGTCACTATGTTGATGACAAAACTAAAAAAACAAACAAAAAAACAATATGCTTCCTGCCCGCTTGGGTACTTTTTTTTTTACGCTGTCCACTTCCGTACTATGTTGGAGGCATGCTGTGCAATGACATCATTAAACAGCTTGTTGTGGAAAGTCAAGCAGTGAACCACACAACGCAAAAGAACAAACCGTGAAAGAAATTCAACCAACCAGAAAGCAGTCTTGTCACGTTTTGCGTGACACAAAAGCCACACGGGCACAAATTTAACTGCATATGCTTATATTGCGGAGAGACTTGCTGTGACGGTTTCCTGCGTGTCAGACAGATGAGGTAACTATAAATGCACATGCCAGGGTTGTCAAACTACTGCAGTACACATATTTACTTAAATCTTAAATTATTAAGCCTTATACAATAATTGAACAGTTACCCCTTTCCATAGTTTCAAGTCTCGTGGCAGCCGCTGTCTTTTCGCGGTGCCTGGAAGTCTAAAGTCAAATCTGTAGATAATCCGACATGGTAACAATGAGAGTTTACACTTGAAATACCATTTCATTAAAAAAGAAATCTAGGTAAGAGATTTCCAACGGTCAACAGTCAATAACGTGTGTATGTGTGTTTCATGAGTGACACCGGCGAGTCCAGGTTTGTATAATAAGCGGGAGTTGGAGCGAGAGTCGATTACAACTCATTGGTCGATGGTGATTTCGATTGCACTAAATGAATCATGTTTTCTATGACCAAGTTCCCCTAATTGAAGCATGTCAGTACCTCTCTGTCAGGGAGGCCAAAGAGGAACTCTCTGTCAAAACGTCCTGGGCGTCTGAGGGCTGGATCAATTGAATCCAGTCTATTGGTGGCACCAATCACCACAATCTCTCCTCTGCCATCTAATCCATCCATGAGAGCCAGAAGAGTCGACACAATAGAACTATTCACAAAAAAAAAAAAAACCACACAAAAATCTACATTACCTAATTCAAAGTTTACTGTATGCTTTATTAATGTATACAAAGGTTCCCACAGATGCACTCTTGTCATCTTAAGGAGTGACACTCACCTGTGAATCTGGTCCTGTCGACTAGACCTTACCGGAGCCAAACCGTCAATTTCATCAAAAAAAATGATAGATGGACGCATTTGGAATGCCTACATGTGATTGAAATTATAATGTCAGAAGGAAAGCTTTAAGTGCAACATCGTACATATAAACCAATTTTGCACTACGTTCTGACAGCAGGATTTAATGCTCAGTTCCCGTCTTGTGTGTGTGTGAGAAATATTTTTTTTGTTAGCTCGTTCATGTTTACAAATAAATGTGACCTGTAGTGACCAGCATGTGACCTGTCTGTGAATTATTATTAAAAATTGTCCAGCACGCGCATTGAGGACAATGTGACATCCCACACAGTAGGCAGAGTTTTTTCTAGTTGTTAAATTTAAGGAGAAACTTGGCGAGAAGAAAGTTGAGTTTTTTGCTTTGGCCGCCATTGTTGTTTTAGATTTTGCATCCTGCTTTGAGCGCAGAATTGTGACTGTCGCTTGTTGTCACGTGAGGGTTGGATGGGAGCGACCTGGCCATTCAGAATGGTCCCATGACAAAGGATTAGATATGGATGGATTTCAGAAACACATACCCAAGTGGCATGGGTCACATTTGAGAAAAAAATACAAAATAATTTGACTTTTGTCCTTCAAACTGCCATTAAAGAACCAGATACAGGTCACATAGGAGCAAAAAAATAAAAAAATAAAATTCAGTCACTCCACGTCAACTGCTGTTTGAACGTAGCCTGAGGTGAAACAAAATACATGACAAGTTTATTTTTTGGAATGAGCAAAGTCTGACAAAACATGAAATGTCTGAAATGAAATATCTTGATGTATTGGGTTCACCTGGTCAAACAAAAGGCGTAGCTGTCTCTCAGACTCTCCAACCCATTTACTGAGGCAATCAGCACCTTTCCTCATAAAGAATGACACCTTTCTTTCTCCCTGACTGCATTCATTGGCCAACGCTCTTGCTACCAGTGTTTTCCCAGTGCCCGGGGGACCGTAAAAAAGACAGCCCCTACAAGCCAAAAGAAAACATGATGAGCATTTGAGGTTTATGATTGATGCATTTGAGAACCTAGTCAATTCAGCGTATCTGCTGAAAATCCCTTTCAGGTCAAGTCAGCGTATCTGTAGAAAATCTTTGTCAAGAAAGTGATATCCTAACCACTCTCCTAACACCTAAGAATTTTTTTTTTAAGTATTTTGAGGTTACATTCCAAACATATTACATGTGCCTTTCATAACAGCCTATGGTTATACATTATGAACTGTTTTACCTGGGAGGCTGAATATGGAATCGCTCAAAGACTTCTGGGTAAAGCAAAGGGAAGACCACCATCTCCTTCAGGGATGAGATGTGCTTGCTCAAGCCACCGATACTGTCAAATCGCACCTGCATCATATTTTTTTGTCAGTTCCAGAAATGAGGTCCATCACACTAACAATTCTTTCAGGCTGTTTAGCTTTTCCCAGATATGATCACAATAAACAAAACCAACATTGAGGAGAACGAACTTTCCAAAATGTGGTTGTCAGGGCAACTGTTATTTTGATCCCTTATGCCATAGTAGGGCTGCCACAAATAGTTGAGGATGTAGATTATGCAAATTAGTCTACAGTTTTTTACTATTGTTGACTTAGTCGCTTTACTTCATTATGAATTAGTAATTTAAGCGTTGTTTAGTCATTCCGATCCCGGCGCGTGTTTTCTTACCAGAGAAAGTTCCACAGAAAAGTGTTTTTCCTCCACTACTTTCACCCTTCCCCAGAAGAATCATCATACAAGCTTGGAAAGGAAAGTCAACACAATGATCTGGCAACATGGCGGAAGCACATGTGCAACGCGAAACTCAATGTCTGTTCAGGTTTTACGAGCTAGCAGTGGTCATTTTGCTGATCTCGTGTCTGTTGGTGCAGAACAGCTTAGCTTTTACGTCATACTGTACACCCACTGCTCTCGTTTGTCTGCGGCCATGTCCTAGGCGCATAATTTTTGACAGGGATGCTTACTTTCAAAATCAACATGTGTCCATCAGACACATTGTTTTTTTTGACACCAGGGTATTGATCATTATCAGTTTACTCTTTTATAATCTTGGCCACTTACATTTATATTTTTTTTTTCTAACTTCAGCCACCATGTTTGTTTTGATAGGTTTACGGTGTCTTGTTTTTACCTGAGAGTTTGTCATGAGATTTCGTCTGCAGTGTGGTGTGAGTTGAAATCGTTATTCTAATCATCTTCACTAGGATGTGCTAGCAGTTTATATATTGATAATCACGCCTTGTTGACAGGGAATAAGAATGTTTACACTGTTCGAGCTGTAATTGTTTTATGAAAAAAAGTCAGTTGTGGAACTTCTATACATCTGTGTATTTATGACATGCAGGACCTCCCTAGTGGATAAAAATGTTTCTTTAAAAAAGTGCTATTTTTAGGCAATTTCAACTCAGCAATTTTTTTGTATCAGTGGCAAGTTAATTAAACAATCAGGTACCATAGAGCCAGAAAGTAAAAAGCGAAAACGAAATGCTTTGGACGATCAAAAAGAAGAACATGTTGAAGCTAAACAAATGAACACTCAAAGTAAAAGGCGGAATTTTCTAGTAAAATGGGCAAAGTTATATCAGTTGTTGCAATATAATTGTTAGTGACAGCCATAGAGGCTGAAAGCAAGGATTTACAGTAAAAAAAAAGGTGCAAAAACCCACGAGGTTTCCCCTTTTGGCCATAATGGGATGCGAGTCTGATTTACTATTAAAATAGGAATAAAAACAAGGCAACTAAGAGAGACCAAAGACATTGACTTATGTTTTCAATATTTTGAAGCCCCATTTGATTACTTTAACCATTTTTTTTCATTCCAATTTGAAATATTTACATTGCTGCCTTCTTTTCTTACCGTTTTGTCTATGTGCATGGGGTCAACATCAGCCAGACTTGCTCCAGTTTTCATGCGATCTTTGTGGATTCCCAGCAAATCATTTTTCACAATGTTTATAGGCAGACATCTGTGGAGAAAAAGGTTATTTTAAAGGGGAGGGGGGGGGGGGGTACAGAATTTTACTGTAATCATTACTTAAAACCACAAAATAGGAAAAGATATGTGTAAAGCATAAAAAAATATCTCGTGGGGTGAAAGATGCTTATTGGACATGTAAGTTGGCAAGGTGCCTCAGCTCTCACCTTGTGATCGACCTGCTCCTGTTCTTACTTTTGCTCTTATGCCTTCTCGTTTGAAAAGTCTCATCTTCTGAAGTGGATGTGGAGTCGCTACTGTGGAGGGCATGTCGTCTTCTGTGAGGAGAAAAAAAAAAAGAAACCAGGAAATCAGATCGACTTAGTTTGGCGTTGCAGCAGTCAGACTAACTCAAAGATGTACAAATAAGTCTTACGTATATTTGGAATGCAAATGATCATTAATTAATAAGTTTAAACAAATGCTAGCATGTTTTACTGTGGCAGCTTTTTAGTGTTCATCAACAACAGACAAGCTGGAGGAATCTTACCTGTCTGTAATACTCCTGATGGTGGAAGAGAATTGGAAAAGAGAAAAAAGTGTGGGATGGATTTAACATGCATTGCTGACACTAACAGAGACAGCAGTCTTAGAAACTTGGTTAAGCAAAAAGACAGGCATGTTGACAGGACAATCATTAGCAGTAAAACACCTCCAAAACTTAACATGATGACAATTCTTATTTCTGAGCAGTTTGTGTGCTCTTATCCTACTAACCGGTTGGCCCTCCTTCTGTTGTAAGGACTTTGTGGGGCTGTGGAGCTGTAGGTAAATCTGCGTCTGGTGGGGGACGAGTGGTCCTTAAAGTACATGCTACGCTTTCTGGGGACTCTGGTCTCTGACATAACAAAATAAAGACCCTTTCAGACCTTTGACATGCCGGTACACAAAACTTGAATGACATCAAATCGTTGTGTAAAGGAAAAGAAGTTCACCATCTTGTGGTGCCTGGTAGAGAACTACATTTTTTCGCTGTCTAAACTCATAACGCCTCTGGTTGTCGTCATCAACATCCTCATCATCTTCAATGTCATCCTCAATGTCCTCCTCATCGTCATCGTCATCTTCGTCATCCTCATCATCATCTTCATCCTCTTCATCATGGTCATCTTCATTCCCGATACAAAAATAAAGACAGGTATTAGGGACGCTATTATACATTAGCTTGAACAAAAAATTAAGTAATAATATAATGTGTGTATTCTTTTTTTTTTGTCAATGTACTAGGGTCTTGTTTCAACAACTCAAGTCATATTCATTATAGAATAATGAGGTCCTTAGACTCTTGGCTGAAATGCACCAGAACTTTCCATAGGTTATGTCAATGAACAGGGCATCTGCTGGTTGCAACCAAATATTTTGAGTTACTCAAATCCATTCAAGACCTTGCTATGTGTGAATCTTGGGGCCTGATTTATTGGAAAAGGAAACCTCTAGAGCGACAGTATATTTAGCATTTTTATTCACTTATCAAGGCCAACAGAATATTGTGTGCTATGTCAATGTAAATATGGTCTCTAAAAGATTGATTTCCATTCCTTACTTTGAATTGCATGTAGGTCAGGGGTGTCCAAACTTTTTGCAAGGTGGGCCAAATTTGGTGTGTTAAAAATGTAGGGGGGCCAACCTTGGCAGGCGTTCTTTACATATAACAGCAATTAATTTAAATACATTTCAGCGAGCCTTTCTGTGTTTAACATTTGCTTTTTTATTTTCATTTCAGCTATCTTAAGCATATGTTTTGGTTAATTTGAAACATGCTTAACAAAATTGAATTGACATTACATATTGAAATTGAATATTCACTTAACTTCACTTTTTTTAAACACTAATTTACTTTTTTGTAACAGTTGAACAGAAGTAATTGCACTCTTGGGTGCAAATTACATTTGAAACATAAAAAAATATTTCACCATGTCAGTTTAATATTTATAAAAATTGTAAACACAATAACAGAGAAATGAACAAGTAATAGTCATACCAACAAGTGCAGGGCTCATTTAAAATATGAAATTAGTAACTATAAATGTTGGTTGGATTTTTAAATGGTTATTATTCTGGAGTGAAAACTTAAGAGAAAAAACATTTTCAGACTTATCGTAAATGAAAAATGACTTGTCCGCATGAGTGTTATGGGTGAAACTGAGATCTGGATTGCAGGACAAAGGCCAGGTGTGGCTCTATGGCAGTATGGATGCGCAAGATGTCTTGTATGTGAGTCCGATAGCCGTGTCCTCACACGGCTCTAATTTAAGTTCCTAACCGAGAATGTCTTCTCACACAAATTTGTCGAACCGAACAAGCTGAGCATTTTCTTACCAAATGCTCGAATCTCTCTGAAACTTGTCCATCGCCAACTGTCAGTCAGTAAAAGTTGCCGATATAAAGCTGCTGGTGATGACCGCAGCTCACCGCGTCACATTGCAGCTCAAATTTCCTCCTTTTGTTGATTGTCGCCATTTTAGAAAATTAGGGGCTCATACAGTCAATTACTCAAATACTAATTTGCTGTTCCTAACTGAGCTATAGATGGTAGCGTTTAGCATACGCAGGTAACAGCGCTGCTGCTCAATGTATTAGTTCTTCATGCGGGCCAGACGCTATTGATTTTTTGACAGAGACTGCGGGCCGGATGGAAATTGACCACCGGCCGCATTTGGCCCGAGGGTCGGACTTTGGACCTGCTTGATGTAAGTAATATCTGTGGTGTTCAGTGTGTAGACACTGCTATCCAGTGGTCACAATCAGCACTACAGTGCTCAATTGGCTTATATTAGGTAGGCGTTAGTAAAGGGTGTAAGATCTACATTAAAAAAAACCTTATTTGGCCAAATTGTGTTATTTCTTATTGTTATTACCATTTTAAAAGACAAGAATTCTCATCCATGGCACTGAATGAGTTAAGGTGCCACTGTCAAAAATTTTCAGAAACTTGGGTTTCTGCTGAAGTAAATCTAAACTCAAATAAAATGCAGGAAAATGCTTAAAATTTGTCAAAAGCTATACATATGCAATTAGGCATGGAAGGATATCAGATTCTGACGGGAAAACAACCTTGAGCAAAAATCTCAAGGTATAGTCACTATACCAAATTACAGCTCTGAAATATTCCATTTTAAAAAACTTGTTTTCTGCATTTTTCTACATTATACAATTTTATTTTTATAAAAACTTTTACCATGCTAGAGTCAAATAAATACAAACCGGATTCGGTTGAAGTTGGGAAATTGTGTAAAATGCAAATAAAAACAAAATACTGTACAACGATTTGAAAATCCTTCCCAACCCATATTCAATTGAATACACTACAGACAACATATTTGATGTAAACTGATTAACTTAATTTTTACCAAGTAATAATTCACTTAGAATTTCATGGCTGCAAACTTAATTTTTACCAAGTAATAATTCACTTAGAATTTCATGGCTGCAACACATTCAGTAGAAGTTGGGAAAGGGCATGTTTACCATTGTTTCATCGCTTTTCCTTTTAATAACACTCAATACATGTTTTGGAAGAGAGGAGACTAAGCGCTCAAGAGCTTTTCATGTGGATTTCTTTCCCATTCTTGCTTGATGAACCGCTTCAGTTGTTACACTGTCCGGGTCTTCTGTTCTATTTTACGCTCCATAACACCCCACATATTTTCAATGGGAGACAGGTCTGGACTGCAAGCAGGCCAGGGGAGAACCTGGACTCTTTTACTTCCAAGCTACTCTGTTGTAACACGTGCAGAATGTGGCTTGGCATTATCTTGCCGAAATAACCATTTTACATGAGCGCGGGAGCTCGGGCGCAGAGAACCCGGCAATGTTTCTGGATGTTGTTCATAAACTGCTTTTGCTTTGCATGGTAGAGTTTAAACCCGCACTTATTGATGCAGTGACAAACTGTATTTACTGACAATGGTTTTCTGAAGTTTTCCTGAGCCCATTTGGTGATATATTTTACACCCTCATGTCGGTTTTTAAGGCAGTGCAATCTGAGTGAAAGTCACAGTCATTCAGTCTTGGTTTCCGACCGTGGTGCTTACGTGTAGAGATTTCACCAGATTCTCGGAACCTTTTGATGATATTATGGACCCTAGATGTCGAAATCTCTAAATTCATTGCAATTTTGCTTTGAGGAACTTTGTTCTTAAACTGCGCAAATATTTTCTCACGCAGTTCTGGACAAAGTGGTGAACCTTGCCCCATCCTTGTTTGTGAATGACTGAGCATGTTTGGGGAGGCTCCTTTTACACCCAATCTTGGTACCCACCTGTTCCCAATTAGCCTGATCATATGTGGGATGTTCTAAATAGGTGTTTGATGAGCTTTTCTCAGGTTTCCCAGGATTTTTTTGCGTCCTTTCCCAACTTCTACAGGACAGGTTGCAGCCATGAAATTCTAAGTTAATTATTATTTGGCAAAAAAACAATTAAGTTTATCAGTTTGAACATTAAATATGTTGTCTTTGTAGTGTTTTCAATTGAATATGGGTTGAGAAGGATTTTCAAATGGTTGTATTTTGTTTTTATTTATATTTTACACAATTTCCCAACTTTCACCGAATCCGATTTGTATGTAAATAAAACCTTCAGGGAGCAATAAACATATACATGAATTCTTTGATTGAAAACATCCTAATTAAATTGAAAAACGCAAGTACAGTGAGCCCCCACTTTACGAGATTAATCCATTCCGCGGTTGGGATCGTAACGCGAATTCGCCGTATGGCAGGCAATCCAAACCTATGTTAAATACCAAATGCGTGTAAAACCCCAGGTAAAAACATAAAAATTTTCTATGAATATTAAAAATTGGTATCAAAATAGTACAGTGAGTGCTACTTATATATAATATTCATGTATACAATTAAATCACATAATAAATAAAAACTATAGAAAGGATTTATTTACATTTGAGTGCCGTGAGAGCTTGTTGTGGCCATATTCCATATTGAGGGTAGCCTAGCCTAGCTTAGCATTATTTGTATTTCTTGATCATCTCCACCTTCGTTTCCATATAAATCATCTTCTACTTCTCTCTTTAACATCACTAGCAATCTTGGGACCCATGGTTGACCAATTCAAGGTTGAATGAAGCATTAATATGCACTATAAAAACATTTTTGTAAGCACTCACAGGCCAAAGCTTTAACGTTCCGCCATTTTTGACGCCGACCAGCATCTTAGTCCTTCTGTAACTCTGACCAATCAGTATCTTAGGGAGTCATTACGCTGACCGTTAGCAGACCAGCATTTTAGTAACATAAGCGATGATGCGTGTATAGATGTGTGAGCGCACAGAGACTTGCAGTCACGCACGCACCCTGACTGCCACGTTTGGGGAGGAGTTTATGTTTTTGATCGTAACGTGAAAAAAACTGCGCAAAGAGGGAACAAAAAAACGCCGCGGTAGATATCATAAGGTGAAAAAAAACGCAAGCCAGGGACGTCGTAAACCAGGGGTCAACTATAAATGTACAGCACAACAATGTTTAAAAAAAATGATCAGTTTGAAATAAACTCCCATCAAATGATGGGAATTTATTTCAAATCAATCATTCATGTCTATCAACTAATAGTACAATGTGGAATCCCCCCCCCCCCCCCCCCCCTCTTACTTGCAATGGCGCATGATTGGACAGGGGGACAAGTTTGATTGGTTCGCTTTGTTCCCCTCACTACAACTTGATACACTGTTTGCATCCTACCTCGAGTGATATCAGATAAAACGCTCCATGAAAGTAGCATATGAGAACATATTACCCACTTTACCCGTGGTAGTTAGCTGCAGTAGCAAACTACCAGTGGTGCTGAAGCCAACAAACCAGTAAGCAGACAATGTGATTGTCTGCTGCAGCAGATGAGGACTCACGTATGATACACAATGACAGCTGCACAATGCAGTTGCAGTTGACGCGCGAGGAAAATAAAACTTAGCGGTTTTGACAGATTTAGACGCTTTTAAAATTGCAATTCAGTGATCCCTTGCTTCTTTGTGCCTTGCCTATCCACGCCCTCAGTGCATTGCCATTTTTTGGGGGGACTTTTTTTTTAAGCTATTTTGCGGAGCAACGCGCTGTGAAAGTTTCCTACATGCCAGACAGACAAGGTAACTATAAATGCACTTGCCATGGACACTCCTCGGAAGTCCAACTACTGCAGTACACATATTTAGTTAAATTTCTTAAATCTTAAATTATTAAACCTTATACAGTAACTGAACAGTTTTTTTCATTTCCATTCCCAATCCCTCTGAATGTAGTTCAGGAGAGATGCAGTTATATTAGCAGCGCCCAAAAGTCTAATCAAAGTGAAAGCTGTAAATGAAAGAACATGATAACAATGAGAGTTTACACTTGAAATTCCAATTTGTTTCAAAACAAATCGAGGTAAGAAATTTCCAATAGTCCGGTGAAGGTCTTTGCTCCTCCCCCTGGGCTCTATCCAACAGCGTTGTGTTTTCCTATTGACACCTGCAGTTTTTTCTTGGTCTACCTAAAAGCGAAAGTTGGGGCGGGAGTAGATTACAACTCCTACCCTCATTGGTCGATGGTCGGGCCATGAGCCAATCATGTGTCTTGCAGGAGTACTCATTTCCCTCCTGAAAGCATGTTTAATGAGTGTTCTGCAAGACACATGATTGGCTCCCGGTGCGACCATCAACCAATAAAGACAGGAAATGTAATCTACTCCCGCCCCAACTCCCGCTTCTGAGGCCAAGAGGGAATTGCTGGTCTCAATCTCAACACGCAGTTGGATAGAGCCAAGGGAGAGGATCTTCACCATATCGTTGTAAATCTTTTACCTAGATTTCTTTTGTAATAGATTGGAATTTCAAGTATAAACACTCATGGTTATCATGCTTGGTCAGCTACAGCTTTCACTTTAATTTGACTTCTGAGCATCGCTAATATAACCGCTGCTCTCTCTGAGCCTACAGTCAAATGGATGGTAAGGGATATCAGTGCAGTTAATGTATAAGGTTTAATAATTTAAGATTTAAGTAAATGTATGTACTGCCGTAATATTTGTCTTAAATATGTAAAGGACAAAGACTTTTCACATTTTAAAAACTGCAGGTATGCACTAGGGCTGCACAAATAATCGAATTATAATCGTGATCACGATATTGGCTGCCACGATCAATTAAGCTGATCCTCGGCGATATTAACATTTAAAAAGTCAAGCACTTTTTTTTTTCTAATTACAAGTCAAATCAAGCACTTTTCCACCCTATCACCAGGGGGCATTGTTTCCCGACTGTCAATCCAGACCCATTTTGAAAAATCCAGTTGGCAAAAAATTGTAATAAATTCGGTTTGAAATGACCGAAAATGACATTTTGACTGCTAATTGATTAAAAATTGCTTAAAAGTAAATAATGTGCTTGGTTCTAAGTAGACTTCATTTTTTTCATTGGTTTGCACTCAGCAAGTAAGTTACCTGTGTTGACCTGTGTGCCAAGTTTTTGCCACGCCATTATTATTTATAAGTATCAAACCTTGAAGCCTTGTTTATATACTGCTTATTTTTAAAAAAATGGCAATGAATAGACACGTTGATGAGTAATATGATGAATAATCATGATTAATAGTTGTGATTTCAATATTGACCAAAATAATTATGATTATTATGCTGGCCATAATCATGCAGCCTTAGTACGCACATAACACATGCATGAAAATTCTGCTTGGGGGGTTGACGCTACTTTGCGGTTTTTCACTTATCGTGGGGAGGGGGGGGGATTCCGGTCCCCATTAACCGCAAAAAACAAGGGATCACCGGCCCATGCCAATGTGAAATACATTAAACGTATCAAACTAAGGACGTTACCTTGGTTTTCCTTGGCTTCCTTTATGTTCACATTGTTCTTCACAGATTGCCTGACTCTGCCTCTAGTATATACGCCCAGCTGCACATGGAAAACAATTTTGTAAAAATTAATTGAAATTAATGTTATAATTAATCATCACTACACAAATTACAGAAAACTAAAGCTCATCTGTCTCACTCCCACCTTCATTACGTAAATATATATACCACACAAAGTGAGTTGCACATTATAACATTAAAAGCTTAATTGTCATTGCCTGATTGTCATTGCTCAATCTGCGTCGCAGCTTCTTCATATCGTCCATCTTTTGCAGAACAGCCTCCGCCGTACTAAGGGGAGTACAGAATTCGCTGAAATGAAGTCAATTTAATCATAGAACCACATTACAAAATCAACAGATTAAAGGAATAGTATGTGAATGGAATGTACTATAAATGACAGGGCTTAATGGTCAATTACAATTTTTTTTTTAATGAAATTTTATTTTTTTGTGAAGTAGTTCACATTTCCAAATAAATGTGACCTGTGTGTGAACATTTGTGTGTGTGAGGACAGTGACGTCACACACACAATGTTAGTGTTTATGGAAGTACAGTGGTACTGCACGAAATAAATTTGTTCCAGATGTTCTTTTGTAAAGTGATTTTTTTGTAAGTAGAGCTTTTGGAAATTAGACTGCAAAATTACAAACATTATATCAGCTATCTTTGCCTTATCCATGAGCAACGCAGAACACCCGACACTTCGCAGTCTATCCAGCCGAACAGAGGTGCTCGCAGACCGGGTAGAGACGATAAACCAGGCAGATGAAATGGGAAGGGCTAAGAACTAGGCTAAAGCTAATAATATTTTCCTCGCTAATGTGCAGTTATTGGGGAATAGGTAGACGAGTTTGACTTAGAATTACAGAACACAAAGAAACTCATGGACTGTAATGTTACTCAAAGAAACATGGCGTTGTGGAATGCCGTTATCAAACAAACTAGACGCTATTTTGCTACTTAAATGTTTAAACCTGTGTGTGTGTATTTAAATATACTAAATTGTCTTTGGGTGACATAAAGGACTCACCAATTGAAATTTTAATACACTATTGAGAAAATCATTTGTGACAGCCCTACTGTTGGTTTTTTTTTTTGCTTCATCCACTATTGTTTTGTTTTTATTTTTTTTTCAACTAGCTCAAATATTTTTGAGTACAAAATTGTGACGTTTGTCACTTTATTCCATGTGAATCGGATGAATGCTATCTGGCTGTTCAGACTGAGTCACATGACAAGATATCGAATATGAATCGGTTTCAGGATCAAATACACTAGTGGCCGGAAACACATTTGAAAAAAATCTGATCTGTGTTGTAAATAGATCAGATACAGGTCACATGGGGCAAAAAAACAAACAAGCAAAAAACAAACAAACAAAAAAATTTGAATTGGGTCACTAAACTGCAATGTGAACATAGTCTTAGTTGACTTACAATGTTTTTTTTTTTTTTTCCATTTTGCTCTACATTGCGAACCTAGTAAGAATAAACGACTAAAGAAAATGGATGGTTGGATGTTATTCATTTTCAGTCATTGGATGATTGGATGTTATTATTTTTCAGTCATTTGACAACATTGTGATGGAACTCACTTGGTGATGAGGCGGTCATAGAGGACAGACTGATTCCTGGAATTAAATTTATGTTGGGTGATACGGGAACTACGTCGTAAACAGTGTTCTTTGTCTTCGGGGCTCCTTAAGTTTACACGGCTTCTTTTAGGAGTGGAAGTCCCTTCTACCTCGTCTGGAACATCTTGAACATTAACAGAAACGGGGTTGTTGGCCTGGGAGAACATCCCAAAAACACATGCCTGATAAACATGGGGTATGTTTACAACAAAACTAAAGCATCATGTCAAGACTTCTTGCCAAAACGTACCTCCTTGCAGTTTGTCGCAGGCTGATTTGTCTTCCTTTTGTAGCCTGGAGGATTTTCTAAATACACAAAATGTATGTACAGATGCATAAAACTGACAAAATTGGGCCAATGTAACATGCTGCTCTAGGATTCCTTAGATGGCTGATTTTTTATTTGCCTGTAAGACGGTCACCCAAAAAACAACAGCCCTCATTTATTTGAATAACAAATTATCATCATACAATAAAGCGTAGACACTCCCTGTTGCTACAACACTTGGATCTT
Organism: Hippichthys cyanospilos; assembly: GCF_059441005.1. Lineage (NCBI taxonomy): Eukaryota > Metazoa > Chordata > Actinopteri > Syngnathiformes > Syngnathidae > Hippichthys > Hippichthys cyanospilos. The sequence goes on from NC_142371.1 coordinate 13,369,129, forward strand.
AGTTCTTCACCTTGTGGCGTAGCCTCCAGTCTTTGGATCCATGTCACTAAAGGAGACCTCTAACTTGACTCTTTGGCCTCGGGTCTTTGGAAAGTTGTGGAGACAGCTTCCCAACTGCTGCTCACCATCTCTCTAGCAAGTCACAAAAGAAGTTTAGAATGAGCAAGTTTATATTAAAGAATGAAGGCCCAAATAAAATGGATGGATGGATATATCAAAGTCATGGTTTAGTTGTAAACTTCCCAGAATCCTTTGTAGTAGTAAACCAAGCTAAATATGGTATTTACGTTATAGTTTGACTCTTTGCCTTTGGTGTTGGGACTGACTGCTCTAGCAAGTCACAAAATAAGTTTAAAATTAATTTATATTAAACAATCTATCAAACTGATGGTTTAGCTGCTAACTTCCCAGGAGACATCATAGCAGCACATTTTGGATATAATGATTCAAAATCAAGCTAAATATTGGCATTTACTTGCATTTGATTCACTTTCTTATTCTCCTCAAATCACATATGAGGGTGTACATGCTTCATTGATGCATTTTTTAATCTTATATTAAAACTAACCACTTAGCAAACACAAACCAAATGTATCATACCATTTAATTTGCAACAGGGGGTTATATTACAAATGGTTGGGGCGGCATGGCTGGGTAATAGAGTGGTCGTAACCCAGCTGAGGCTATGGGTTCGATCCCCCAACCGTCAAGACCACGTCGAAGTGTCCTTGAGCAAGACACTGAACCCCCAGTTGCTCCTGATGCTGCGTCATCAGTAGGTAAATGACTAGTTAGTGTAAAGCGCTTTGAGTACCCAAGGTAGAAAAGCGCAATATTAGTGAAAGTCCATTTACCATTACAAATACAGTGTGATTCATTTTCTTTAACACAAAAGTTGCAAAGTAGCACAACTGTATACGAAACTGTGGACATCAGGTAAAATATTGACAATCCTTAAAATGTAAAAAAATCTCACAATTCAATAAAATCTACTGACGATCACACTATATTGAGTTAGTTAAGATGCAACTAGCAGTTCTTACATTAAGTGAATTCAAACTGACAGACACGTACTTGCGTAAACTGTCGATTTGCGTTGAAATGCGTGTAGCAGGGACGCGACTTTGGGAGTGATTTGACCATTAGTTAGTTTGGCTGTGTAGCTTAGCCAAGTAGCAATAGCATAACATTCAAGCGCCGCATCTTAATATCAAAATGCAAGAGGCTGCACTGTCACTTAACAAGCTTATATTTTACTCACTCGGTTGTGTTCGGGGATGCCCACGCTATCTATATCATCCAGTGCGCGGGAGGTCCGTGTTAGGCGAGGGGATTTTCTCTGCAAAGCGGGAACAAGAGACAGAAACTCCGAGCTTGTGTCCAACTCCATTGATCTCCTGTTAGGAGTTGTTGCCAGTGGTTGACCACCGCCGCTGCTGCTGCGTAGCATTACCATGTCGACTCCGGTTCGAAGTTATAAACGCACTAATGACGGGCGGTCGGTCACTACAGCACTCCAGTGCACCTAAAGTTGAACGTCACCAGCATTGAAAAGATACACGCAAGTTCGCGCCGATCCACACACATTAGCGTAGCGCTCCTCTACGTCCTTGATTTCTGGCGCCACAGACGTCATCAGGGAGGGTAGTCGAAACAAGCTGCTGCGAGGAACATAGACCTGAAGTCCCTTTTGCCATTGAAGCCTAAATTTTACCAATATGATAATCTCTTTTGGCTACTTCAAACCTTTTTTTGTCATTCCTCAACCTTTTGAATAAGAACAGATACAAATAAATACTGTACATGAACCGCTAATTTCAAATCGGCGGAAGAATACATTGCATGGTTTGTCAGACGAGACACGACCAGCAGTTGTCAAGAAGCGCGCGCGCGTTTTACAGAGACCGTTTCAGCATAAAGTTGACAATAATTTCAAAGCATACACAAAGAAATGGAACTTTATTATTTCAATGAGTAACTCATTGAAAAGAGAAAATACAACCTGCGCGTTTTACTGAGACCGTTTCAGCATAAAGTTGACAATCGTTTCAAAGCATACACAAAGAAATGGAACTTTATTATTTCAATGAGTAACTCATTGAAAAGAGAAAATACAACCTGTTTCCTTTCTTGTCAGAAAGTTAATGACGTTCAGTAGAAATGCTGTACAGAAAACCTTAATGTGAAAAAGGTGTATCTCAAGCGTCCCACTGGCTCATGATTGATTTCTGTAAATTTACTTGTGTGTTAATAGAAACTCAAGCGCTGCCCTTTTTTTCTTTTGCAGGAAACCACTTTCATCAAATATGTAAAAATGCGTAAGTCTAGGGATGTCAATGTCATGTCAGGGTTAGACTTAGTAGATGTATAGTAGCCAGCTAACACATTTTACAGCCAAAACACAAAGCCAATTGGTGCAATCAATTATATTCTTATTTAATGAGATTGGACTATTAAATTGCTGTGAAGTTCATGAGACTTCTTAATACAATTTTGTACTCGCACAAAGGTGGTCCCATTTATCAAAGTCTATATCTCCAAATCATCCTAACTACTATCATTTGAAAATGAAAATGACATAAATGATCACTTTGTATAAGAATATGATTATTTAGTTGCTGGCTGCTACTACACTATTACGTCTACAGCCTGCCACGTGGCCAGTGAGCCCTTTCAACATGTACTGGGTGCTCATGCGATGGCTGCCAGGTAGTCTTTCACTTCTGCCGGAGTGAGCCTCTTGAAACCAGCCTCGTTGCAGATGCCAACCTCAATGTTCTCCTCAGTCATCTGACCTTCAAAACTCTCCTGTAAACAAACAATAAATGCTGTGTCTGTGAAGGGAAACCTTTCTTCTGTCCATACATGACCCAACAAATTGTACCTTTAATGTCAGGATGGCTGTGTGGATGGCATCTTCCAATTCCAGGTCATTGTTATACCTGGAAAATAGAACCCAATCAAGAAAAGAACAAGTAGAGTGCAGTATGTTGAACCTCTCAAGATGCAGAAAAAATGTCCAGGTCCATAAGTCAACAATGTAAAACTACTATTACAACTAACAGTATGTAATAATTACAAATAGGTGAGCTATCAGTTTATGCTCGGCCTTGAGTTGAATGCATTGACTATGTCGTTTACACTTTGAAAATGCCGTGTCCTACCAGAGCTCGTCGGTGACGGGAGAGCCGGTTTTAAAGGGGCCGTATCATGGGAGTTCAACTTTTTGGAATGTTACAATGCCAGATTCTTGCCCTAAACACCTTCAAAGTGTTATTGTCCTTCAGTGATGCATTTCTGCTGAATATGACTATATATGAAAACGCAACATAAGATACACCACCCCTATACCGCTCGTGCAAGAGTAAATACATGTTGACCTTCACCAGTTTTTTTTTTTCTTTTTTTAAGTTTTGCTTTGGTTCCGGAGTTCAGAAGAGATTTCACACAGTTAACAGCAATGTTTCATTTGTTGGTAACAGCGCTTTACTGTAGAAAATGCTGAAGTGGTGAAAATGTGGGTTTGGGAGCACACAGCCGTCTGCAACTAGAACTGCTTTGAGCACATTCAACGCTATGCTGGCGCAGTGTTCACTGACAGCTCACAATGTGGGAAAACCCTTAACTTAACACGCAAGAAATATTAACCTACAAGAAAATATGACTGATTTATAAAGATATTTATTGTTTTGTAAGTTTTTACATTGTCATCAAAATGTCGGTGGGTCCTATACATGGTAACACAGAGAATACCAAAATTTCATCCAAAATTTAAGGGTGCGTCCTATACCCATGCGTGTCCTATATTAGGGGAATTACGGTAATTGATATGCACGTATATCGATGAAGAAAGTATAAAATATGATAGCCTTTTAAACTACTTGTTTTGAAACAAGGTGTAGCTTTGATATTCATTGAGCTCATTTGACACCAATCTCTGCAAGCGACAACTCCCTAAAACAGCTTTTTATATTAACTTAGTGGTACATGTTAACGGCAAATCAAAAGATGTAAGCCTCAATTTCATCATTCCACCCCCCCTCCGCCTTACTCCCGATGAAATGAGTGTGCACCAACCTGTTAAGCAATTTCATTGGCCAGAAGAAATGCATTGTGGCAGCGAGAAGATTGTTAGGAAAAAATCTATAAAATAACTACATTACATTTAAAGCGGCAAGATTTTAAGTGTGGGGAGGAAAAGCAGTAGCTTGTACTCTGCATATGACAGTAATTGTTAACATTTCAAGCTATCATTCCTTATCTCAACAAAATATTTTTAACTAGTCTCTTTGAAAATGAGATACACATACATTCTTTCTGTGAGATGAAGCTATTTACTTTATAACTTCAGGCTGCACCAACCTACCTTTTTTCAAGGAAAGTTTTTCCATTAACATAGTTTTTTCCCATAGCTGTCGCTTTCCACGCAAAATAGGCACCCTGGAAAGAAAAAGTAGGGGAGGATGTTGGGATCAATCACTGACTTAATAAATCTCTCATAATTATATGAAATAGACTGAGTGGCTTGTAAACAATTATTCAATTCAGACACCCTTGCTGAATCCAGGTTTTGAATTAGGGAATCCATTTTCACGAAATAGTTTTATTTTAACCCATTACAAGCATACTAACAGGATTCAGAAAATGAAAACTGAACATACTGAGGGATCTGACTGGAACAAGTAAGGCTGGTCTTCATCCCATCCAGCTATCAACAATGACACCCCGAATGGCCGCACTCCGCTGCAGGGGGGAAAAAAACAAATCAAACCATAATAATCAAAGTCAAATGAGACGGAATACATTAAAAACAAGTCAATGGTAAGTCACCAATGTCTGGCTTGCTGCACACTGTATAACGCTACAAAAACCAATTCAACAAGTGCCGTGTCTGCAACTAGCTTTGATAAGTGGGTGACCCGTAGCCACTGGTTGCTGCAAATTGGGGGGAAAAAAAAGAAACATCGCCCAAGTGTATTTTTTTTCTATGATGGTCCACTCACATTCAGCTGGGTCGCTCGTTACGTGGCCTCAGTAACAAACACATCCTAAAATAGGTAAAGGTCAATGATAAATGAAAGTGTCACCCACCCAGACTGCGTGTATTCTTGCATGACTGATGCCACTCGTTGGACAAGTTGTCCAGTTGGGATTTTTTCCTGGTAAACCAGGTAATACTGCTGTGCTAGCTTCCGGGCTCGTCGGACCAAAACCCTGCAAAATACATCTCTTATTAACCATTTGTTAAAGTACTAAAGAACCGTAATAGTATTTAACCTAAAGAATTTTGCTGAATTTTGACAATCTCCCACCGGTAGTCAGGGCCCATGCCACTGTAAACCATTCCAATATGTTTAGTGATGGGCTCTACTTTGTGAACACTCTGCTCATCATACAGAATAGACTTCTGTTTCTTTTCTGTTGCCAGGACAACCCCATTGGTAGCTGGAAAAAAATGTTGGAAACCCATCAGCACTCTTAAAGGAGTCCTCATTAAGTGTCTCATTACCATTTTTACCTTCATCCAGTAACTAATACATTAGTAGAAATATGGTGGCTAAAGGTTACAAGGAAACAGACTGGTACGTTTTACATATATCAATATTAATTTTGACATTCATGCAGCTGCTGAAAACTCCGATATCAATCAAATTGATTGTGAAAGATAATCTGGATCACTCTTCCCTCATTTAAGATAGCCTGCAGATGCAACTTGACTTACAAAACGTGCTATTGTAACACAAAACAATTGAACATAGATCATCGAGGAACGAGGAGCAGCAAAATGGTGGCAACATTGGAGAATCGTTACCTTTAATGCCGACAGACGGGGCTCCAGCAGCTACCGCGGCAAGCGCATATTCAATCTGAACCAGTTTACCAGAAGGGCTGGGAAAAGACGCGCGGACAATGTATTATAAATGATGATTTTGAAGGGATGTTACGCTTCTTCTAAAAGTCATGCAAAAAATAAATAAACACATTTGGTGATGGCTTACAATGCGAAAGCAAAACCCAAAACGCTTCGTTAATCTAAACTAAACGATCACAACATAATTTCTGACTTTGCTACGTAGTTATAACTCACTGAACCTTCGAATTGAATCATTCAATTGAATAATTACATTTTATGCGCATCATATATAACTTTCTGGCGTATAAAACGGTTAGCAAAAATGCTAATCGTATTTGTAGCTGATTCATTGTAGTCCCATGCAATGACAGTGCATTGACAACGTCAGATACTAAAGATACACTTTTAAAAAGTCGTAGTGGGGTTCTATCTATCGCGATTCAACGGCGCTACATTTAAACATCACGTTTATCGGATACATTTAATTCGAAGGCAATTTAATGAAGTTTACCTAAATGTGGTCAGAGAGAAACTGTAGCCACGTTCCGCCATTTTCTTTCACTTCTTTAGTTGTAAATGAGGATTGCATTAAATTCAGAACACTGCCATCTAGTGTAAGTTTCTGTAAACGTCCCCGCACAATAAATCACCCAAAAAACGTAACACTTTAAATGGAGCACTTGGAATTCTGCTTGGAATGAGATAATTTTTAGAAACTGTAAAACGCCAAAAAATACACAGTGATCAAGACAATGAATGTTTTTAAACGTTAAAAAATAACGGAGGAGTATCTACCATCAGGCGGCAGTAACGTCATGTCAAGTATGCCCAAAATTAAAGCGAAGAAGAAATAAATTGTCGCCTTTAAGTGACGAATATATCCGATGACCGTGAGCTTTCTGGCGTGTGTCGAATGGGTACAGCGTGGGAGATAAAATGAATTTGGTTGCATTGCTGCACAGTGTAAGATGCTCATTGCTACACATTGAAAGCAGGATTCTGCTGGCTGCCGGAATAGGACGACAGTTCGGTGAGTTTATACAGTGGTGCAGCCGCTTGCTAATTCTGTATTCATTTGACTTTATCCTCTCAGCTGTCTTGTCCGTATGCAGTTCCAGCCCTGGCAGTTAATGGCTCCACTCTGCTGCCTCATATCGAGGAGCCACAACGGGAAGAGGGACGGAGGCCTGAGCGACCTCCTGGAATTATGGACAGTATATTGTGGATGGCAGCACCCAAGAAGAGACGCACCATCGAGGTCAACCGAACAAGAAGGAGGTCTGAGAGCAAACTTCTCAAAGTCAAGGTACACCACCGAATTCCACGTCACCTAAAAACAAACAATTGCGTTGACAGCATCAGCAGCCACACAAGTTACACAGCTCCACATTGTTTCCCATGATTTTTCGCTGGGCCTCATTTTGCAATAATATAAACATGCATCCATCCGCTTCGAATACTTCTTAGTCTCGGTTTGCAGGTGAGCTTGGTCAGCGGGGTAAAGTTGGTACGTTGTTCGGTATTCGATTGACATTCGGTTTCATCTGTGCTTTTAATCGGAGACCACGGCAGTGTCCGCGTAATTAAAGAGTGTAGTTTAAAGCATAATAAACATACTTTTATATACTATAGGATTACAGTTAACTAGTCTCAAGATTTCAAGTTTTACGAAAAAACTGCGAATCCACATTGTCAACCGACCGTCATTCACTGTGGTCCATGTTAGGGACCGTCAGCAAATTACACGTTTCATTTTGAATGCAGTCATGAAATATATTCACTAAAAATCAATACATTTACTTTATACCTTTCTTTTTGTCGTAGTAGATCATGTCTGTAATGCCCTGACCACTACAAGTGAGCTACTATGGCAAAAAGAAAGATAAAAGTAATTTAATTGATTTTTAGTGAATATTTTCAGTTACGAAATGCATAGAATGGCCATATAAAGTGATTTTTCACAATAACCTAACCTGTAGTAGTTAGGGCATTACCAGTATGACCTACTACAGCAAAAAGAAAGATAAAAAGTCTTTTTATTGATTTTTTTTAGTCAATATTTTTCAGTTATTAAATGCATAATATGTCCATATGAAGTGTTTTTTTCCATAATAACCTCACCAGTAGTAGTTAGGGGATTAACATTTAGACCTACTACAGCAAAAAGAACGATAAAAAGTCTTTTTTTTTTTAATATTTTGTGAATATTTTCAGTTATAAAATGCATAGTATGTTCATATAAAGTGTTTTTTCACAATAACCTCACCTGTAGTAGTCAGGGCATTACAAATATGATCTACTACAGCAAAAAAAATGGTAAAGTTATTTTATTGTTTTTTTTTTTTTTTTAGTGAATATTTTTTTCACACTGAAATATGTCATTTGCAGACAATCCCCACCAAATGTCAAGCCAATATCTAATAACAAACCTACTTTACCTTGCTGAGCTGGTAGTCTAAAGACCACTCATGATTTCTTGGCATTATCCAATGGCTATTTTGACAAGGGAGTTCCCTTCAACCCATTTGTGTGACGGTATCACAAGAGCCAAGTGGATGAATTAGAAAATGAAGCAGTTGTACAGGAGAGTCGTAAATAAAACAAGGCAAGATACAAATCTGTTAACTTTTTCACAAGTAGCACCCAAGTGTTGAAGTGGAGACCATTAAAATGTGAGTGGAATTTGCACAGCCTACCCACGTAAACATTAGCTTGCAGTTTATACGTCCATTTTTTTTTTTAGCTAGCAGTCCAAGTAAAGGCCAAGAAAGGCAAGATGATCGCTTTCTGTGTATTCCTTCTATGTGTGCACACCATTAACACTCAACAACAAACGCAACAAGCAAAATTGCATTTTCCATATGCTTTCATTGCAATAGTTTACTTTTTCCTGAAAAAAAATCATAGTTTTCACAGAACCGATATTAATATCTGTATAAGTTTTGTGTTGTTATCTAGATGATGTTTTGAAATAGGACATTTTGTCCATATTGCGCAGCCCATGCCTAAAACATTCCCATTATCCAACTCTCCTTCAGCTAAACATCGAGCCCTGTCCAGAGTGCGGCCACTTAAAGCAGAAACACATCCTCTGTGGCTTCTGTTATGCTAAAGTGCACAAGGAGACTGCTCTGATCCGTCATCAAATGAAAGAGATGGAGGGTGGTCCTCTGGGCGCCCCGACTGTGGAGACTGTTGTCTTGTATGCGGATGAGACTCCAAGTGAGCTGGACCAAGGCAAGAGGATAGTGGAGATGCCAAGGAAGCGGCCCACGTGGTTCAGACCCTAATGCTCTCTTAGTTTGGCTGGATAGAGTGAACGCTTGCTTATTAAAGCACACCACCTGATACATTATCGCCTGTTTTATGATTGTGACTTGTTTTGTTTCTGCAGGCACATGACATGAGCAACATTTGGTTTGTTTATGCTGGCATTATGCATATGTGTACAGCAACAACTGAACATGCTTTTTTTTGTAATAAATCTATAACTTGAGGATAAAAGTAACAAATATGTCATTTGGTCATCTATTTTCAATCGTGCCAATAGGTAACTGCTACAAAACTCATCTCAAACTAACCACTAAAATGATAATTGTTCTTCCTCAACTCATGCAAATATTCTCCTTTCCGGCTTTTCCTATCAGGGGTCGCTACAGCAAATCAACTGCCTCCATCTAAGCCTGTCAAGTGCATCCTCTTCTCATACTCCAACTACTTTCATGTCCTCGTTCACTACATCTATGAACTTAACTCTCTGGTGTTTATTCCTCCTGCCTGGCAATTCCAAATTCAGCATCCTTCTGCCTAACCTATATATTCCCTTTCTTGTCTCTGGACATGACTGAAGACTCTAAACCATCTCAGTCTGGCCTCTCTGACGTTATCTCCAAAAATTCCCAACATGTGCCGTTCCTCTGATCTGTTCATTTCTGACCCTATCCAACTTGGTAACTCCAAAAGAACCTCAGCATCTTCATCTCTGCTTCCTCCAGCTCTGCCTCCTGTCTTTTCCTCAACGGCACTGTCTACAGGCCAAACAACATCACTAGTGTCACCACAGCTAATTTGAAATGAACAAAAGGACTTTTTCTTTCAATTTAGCAGAAACGCTTTTATAACATCACACCTGACACTTTGCGCTACTCGTTTCAGCCTGCTTGCACATCCTTCTTCAGCTCTTTTTCACACTCCATTGCTCTGGACTTTTGATTCTAAATACATAAAATTCCCGACTTTATATAAATCCTCTCCCTGTATCTTCACTCTTCCACCTGGCTCCTCCTCATTCATACGCGTGTACCGTCTTGCTGCGGCTAACCTTCATTCCTCTCTTTTCCAGGGTCAACCTCCACCCCTCTAGCTTCTCCTCCACCTCCACCTCCACCTACTCTCACTACAAATCACGTCATCTGCAAACATCCTAAACCTAAAAACCTCAACCCATGCAAATCACAATGTCGTTTGCAAACCCATCCTCAACCTACAAACCTCAACCCATGTAAGTAATGTTGGCAACTCTTTGAACTTTAACTGAGAAAATAGAAACAACACATATACTGTACCAAATGGATACACCCAGCTTTATTGTGTGCATAATACCAGGTTGTCAAGCATAAGCGCAAACTCTTAAATTGTAAGAATATGGTAAATTACCAGGTACATATTTTCAAGTGATACTGCAGCAATAATTAGGTCACCAAAGACCTGTTTATGCCCTCTTCATATACCTATTACAGTATTGTAAAATTGATCAAACAAAGAATGTGATGTATCATGAATAACATTAGGGATGAGGTTGATGACCTTGAGCTCATGATTAAGCAACCACACATTCCTCTAAATTTAAAAATAAAATAACTTTCAGAACCAAACAAAATGTTAATAATTAAGTGCATGTCATACCATAATCAAAACGTAAAAATAACTTTCAATCAGGACCAAACAAAATGTTGATAATCAAGTGCATGTCATACCATGATTAATAAAGGTTTGGTAAATTAACATTCAATTCCTTGGTATGTACAAAGTTAAATGACATAAATTCTCACAAGATTTCAAATTAATATACAGGGTGTTTCATAAGTCTGTCATTTTACACTAGCTTATCTCAATTTAAGATATGGAAGCCAAGTTCCTAAAATAGATGTTTTTTTGTGAAGTGGCAGGCTTGTGAAACACATTGTCAGCTTTAACTGCATATCTGATGTGGGTATCATCTAAGTGCATTTGTGTCATGATTTCAAAGTAATGAGACTTATTTGGGCCAACTTAAATGAAGGAAGAACTAATATGCAACATTTTTTAAAAAATGACAAAAGGCCAGCTGTTTCCGCTTATTCCGTTTCTGATTCAAATGTCAAACAAAAACCATGCATTTTCATCATTTTGTCTGCGGATTCACGTTTCTTCCTAGGATGGCTGCCTCAGTTCTTTTGTGTTTTTGGACAATTATCTGTAACTGCCAGTACTTGAGATATACCCACATGAGACTTCCGTTCTTTCTCTTGTCCATGTTCATCAGGTTTGCACAATGCTTATCCCTCTTGAAAATATCTTTTAGATCAGCCTCTAGATTCAATTCATCCATGACAGGCTCTTTGACAGACTTGATCAGCATGTTTCTCTCCATCTCTAAGCGCTTGTCTCGTGGCAGGATCAGTGAACAGTAGGCATTCTGCCGCTCCACAAGTTGAACCTCAAGTTCTCGCAGCGTGGCATGAGCTCTCTGGAACCACTCGTTCTGTTGCTCTATGGCTTGATGCAGAATAGCCCCTCCAGCTCCAGACTTGATATATATCCGCTTTTCTTCCTCCAACCACTCACGCTCCTGGCGGAAAAAATGGTAGGTTGTTTGGTCTTTGAGTGAGACATGCACACGAACATGTGGGCTTAATGGTTTCGATTGATTTAAATAAACACGTACGTTTCTGTCAAGTCTACCTACGCACACGGCCTGCGCAAGAAAAAATACCTGCTGTAAACGTTTTCGTTCTTCGACCAAAAGATGGCTCTGGGAGATCATTGCCTGCTTGTAGCCTTTCACCCTCTGTCTTTCCTTCTCCAGCTCCAGCTCTAAGGCAGCCACAGCTCTGCGCCTCTCTGTTAACGTCTCCTCGTACCGGGACTCCATCTCACTTTTTACCATGAACACATCTTTGACATACTTGGATTTGACCTTTTCGATCTCTCTCTGAGACTCCCGGGTCCAGATCCAACCTGAAAACACATTGGGTGTTTTAAAGTTTCAAATTTCAAACATGGTTTTCTTCATTTTAAGATTAAGTACGAGAGTGCATTTGCTCATGTCTTAACTTTTAGTCAAAAATACGTAAAAGGTAACAGAAATGATCATTTGTGCAAATTTTCTAAAAAATTTGAACCAGATTGATTTTGAAAGCAGTTTTCTGAGGAAAATGAATCACAATGAGTAATCTTAAAAGGGACAGAATTAAAATATAAATATTGTACGTCAGAATTGAAAGGGGTGGAAAGAAACATGAGGGGGGAAACGTGACAAATATCACACAAGTGAGCAAAATAATAAATGAGCTGCTTCAATAAAAATAGAAACTAAAGCAAAGATGTCTGAAACAATTTTATTATGAAACAGGTCCATGTTTGATGGAACAATGAAATTATTGGCAAGACGTTTACAGCAACAGCCCATAAATAGTATGAACAAACACATGAGCCCATTACATCAACCTAAATATGAACTGAAATGAAATTGAAAATATTTTTGGAGACGACTATTACCGACCTCTATTCTCAGCTGTTTCCCTCAGTTCAGCAATAGACATGGGTACTTCTTGCATTCAATGTTGTGATTACTTGTGGATAAAACATGTGCAGAACACAAACCAATGTCCCTTTCAAAGAAGTGATGATATGCCCAAATATTCACTTTAAAAAGGGTACCTGAGGAGCATTATTCAGGATTTAAGGTTTTAGGTGCATACTGACATTTCAAAACCCAAACATTGCCAATAATCATGTTTTAATTGAATATGAAGCTTCAAGGGGGAGAGAACTTTACACTGCACAAAGGCTGGTGGTCTTCAGGCAGCTGCCAATAGCATAAAATCAGATCCGGGTTATACTTTGTGTGATCAGAAACGTATGTCATTTTTAACATACGTCGCTCACATAGTTTTCCGACAAAACCGTCCAATTAGAGTTGATGGCCGATTGATTGGAGCAGCTTTTGATGCCAATTGTAAGTAGCTGTTGTGTAGCAACAAGAACAGCACACAAAGGGTTCAAGGAGTCCAAGCTGCTACAATAAGTTGACATCAAACAATAAATGAAAGTAAACAGCAAAGAGACATGTTTATTTACCAATTTTATCTGGCACGCTAACACTTAACACTTGCTTGTGGAACTTACGAAATGCAGCAAGTCCCAGCATAGGCACCAGCAGAGCATAGTTCCACTGGTTGCCATCTGCGCCTCCCTCCGCCCTTTCCCGTGAGTCTGGTTGTATGTTCCATCTTGGGGGGTCATTTAGGTTGTTCATGGAGGCTGCTGTGAAGCCACACAAACAATTGAAAACATCACCATTAACATCTTTCTTGGTTTTCTTTACCGAGTTTCAAATAGCATGGCCTCAAATAACAATGTATCATTTATCCAGTCCTTTCTTATAGCCAAATGTAGCAAAAGTAGTCACACTCCCAGAAGTAAGGAATAAAAATAATAATTAAAAAAAAAACTACAAACTTTGACAGACTTGAGAATTTTTTTTAACTGTCATTTATATAACAACAATTTGTAAAACTTGTCACAACAGGAAAAACGGTATTTGCAATTTCACTTCAAAAAAGCCATTTTTAAGAAAGCTTTTACGTGTTTTTTGCAGGGACAAGGACGGCCTATCACTTTTCTACGTGGTTTATACAGAATACAGCAATGTTTTTTGTTGTTTTTTTTTTTCCACAAGTGAGAACGGATGAGAGATGATGAATGTACTGTTGCAAGTACTATATCAGGGGTGGGCAATTCCAAGCCTCGGGGGCCGGTTTTCTTGTTTTCTCTCTCAAACACACCTGAATCAAATGATTAGGATTATTCTCAAGATCCAGCAGAGCTTGTTGATGAGCTAATGGTTTAAGTCAGGTGTGTTAGGAGAGAAAACTGGACAACATGCAGAACACCGGCCCTCGAGGGCTGGAGTTGCCCACCCCTGTACTATATCATTGGAGCCAAAATTGACTGACTCCTTTTATGTTGTGGTTTTACATACCAACATTTTTACTGCCTTATATGCCTCCCAATATTTCAATCAGTCTATCAAGATTTCAACATCAAGTGCTCCTTGCTCATATTCTACTTCAGAGATGGGCAACTTAAATAGGGCCACAATTTTACAATAATTTTATGTAATTTTACTGAAGCTATACAGTGAAGCCTCACTATTAGTGCAGAATAGGGACAAGGCCACAATCGAGAAAAGGCTAGCTTTGAAGGGACAGGGATTCAGCACTTAACGGAGCAAGAGCTCTTACAGAGTAGCAAGTGTTTGTAGTTGGTTTAATGCTCTATATTGAACAATTTGGTATTATATAGATACTGTATATTCAACGAGTACTAAGAAAAATTGTCATTTATAAAAATCTGATTGTGCAGCGGCGTGGATGATACAGGCATCAGCACAGGCGGAATGAAGCAATGTCTCCCGGAAAAAAAGATGACAATCTTGGACAGAATTGTACCCATGTACATGTATTTATTTATTTGTACTACACCCAGTCATACTCGTGTGTGTGTATGTATGTGTGTGTATATATATATATATATATATATATATATATATATATATATATATATATATATATATATAAGTCTATACACAGATCAGAAAAATGAATACTGGACACAGGGGGGGTTTAAACTTTGTTTCTTGAAACCACTGGGAATGTCAATCGCGAATAAAATTCTTACAACAAGGCAAATAAATGTCAGTGGTTCGTTACATTCGAGTACTGTAAAACGTTTGTAAATAAACGGAATGTAGGTCTTAGAGGCACACAGAAGCATAATCAATGCGTGGTGGCTAGACAACAACAATATTATGAAAGCATATTATTTATCAAGTCAAATATCCTAGGCAGGACATTTGTACCATGTTTACAAAGTGAATACAGGTAATCGCAAACAAGGCTAATTAAAGCTAAAAAAAAACTAGCTAAGTGTTAGCTTACGAGTTCACGCACGTAACGTGTATTTCATAAATGCATTCAACGGGGCTTTATGAATCTAACATTTTAACATTTTTCCGTTTTAAGGTAAGGTCTTATGTTATGTCTCACCTTCAGGGGAAAGTCTAGGTCATTTATACATTTGTTCCTGTTTACACCAGCCACCTTGGTTATACAATTTTTAACAAGATGACGGTCCGTCTACCTTGACGGGGGTGTAGATTCTATAGGTTGGAGTTGCTAAAAAAATATTTTATTATACGATTAGCCCACATACAAAAGTATTTCTTAAAACACATCATAAATATTAACGCAGTAAAATAAGTCAATACTAAAGTAAGTCGAGGATTGCAACAAAACCATAGAAATGAGCTCACCCCTGTTTATTGTGGGGTGGTTCATTCCAGTGCCACGGAATACGTCAGTCTCTAGCATGGGTCAAGTCTGAAGTGTCGTGACTCTCCTCCGACGTGCAAAATGGCTGGTGTTCAGGTTGCTTCTCGTTTTCTCTCCAAGAGGATATTGTCCTCGAGTAAAGCCGTGAGTATTCGTTCCCGTATATGTATTTGCACATGAGCTTTATGTGCCAACTATCAATTGAATGTCGTCTTTTCTCTATGAAGAATAATTCGCTGCACTGATTTCATAACTGGTGTCTGGCTTGCGTAACCTGCGTTATGTAGCTAAGGACTGCTTCAATGTGACTCTTGTTCTAAAGTGAACGTTGGCTTTTGACAGGACACCAAATTATGTATTCTGTTGCAGTTTCTTTCACATCACGCACATCTATTTGTTAATAATAATGTTTGACCTTGAGTCATTCTGTTTCTTTAATAGAACCTCTTTACCTTATTGTCCTTCGTTGGGAAGGATTTTAGCGTCTGTTGTTAGCTCAGTTGTTGACTTAGCATTGCCTTTATACAATGTTGTGTTTAGAATAGCATAGAATGCATTTGTTGGCATTGCATAGCTGGTATATAGTATTAATTCGCCACTTAGCCCTTCACGTTTTGAGGCTTCAGCGAGTCGCCTTTTTTTTTTTTAAATAAAAATAATCTTCTGCAACCTGTTTATATATTAATCATACCGTAGATGCCGTGTTTACGACACTACGTCACTGCTTTACAGCAGCGTCGTTTGAAGCAGTCTGTCAGGTATTATTCGATCTTGTACAGCCACAAATAAATGTACTTTTGCTGAAAGCTAAACCACATCTCGCCATGGACGTTCACCACGTTATTCACCTTATTCTTTTCAAATTTACTGGGGGGTGGGGGCGGGGGTGCACAGAGCTTTACTGAACTAAATGTCCAAGTGATGAATGTATTTGGAAGCAACACAGCCAGACAACCAGGGTTTTAGTAACCCTCCCACAGGTGCAAATGTTGTTACGAGTGGTGGTTTGTTATGAGGGACGGAATTGATAGGAGGATTGGGAGATACCGTGTGTGCTCTCTTGACTGTCTTTTGCTTTGTTGGCAACTCCAGTTCATTCATAGTCAGTAAAACGCCTGTTTTTGGCTTCTTCATTCACTCCCTCTGACTCATACAGTGGCTTGAAAAATCATTCGTACCCCTTGAATTGATTCATACCCCTTAAATTTTTCCACATTCTGTCACGTTCTGACCACAAATATAAATATATTTTAATGGCATTTTATGTGAAAGACCAACACAAAGTTGCTCACAGTTTTGAAGTAAAAGAAAAATTATACATGACTTACGATACATATTTTTTTTAAAATAAAAAACTAAAAACTGTGGCGTGCAAAATTATTCAGCCCCATTTTCTCTGAGTGCAACTAGTTGCCTTCTGAGGTTGCCTGATGATTGTTGAATGATCAGCTGTTGTTCTGTGACGGCCTGACTGGTAACAGGGACCCCCAATATTGTTAACCATCTACATTTTTCGTTATAAATATCATCTGTGATATTTTGATACTTGCCTGCAATTGGCTGGCAACCAGCCAAGACAGCTCTGATAGGCACCAGCAAGCCAGGGATCCTACTGAGGATAAGCGGCTATTCTGTAGAAATTGAATGAAAAGACGGATGGATGGATATTTTGGTACAGAATCAGTCTTTTCATACACATCTTCTCCTTTGCTTCCAGGTTCCTGTCACAGCAGTTCAGAGGAGGAATTTGCACTTCTCTATCTATGGCAAGAAAAACGCAAAAGCCTCTGATGATGTGAGTTAAATTGTCAACACAAATAAACATGATAAAATAGCCCAGGTATATTTATTTAATTCATAAGATGTTGCTATGTTGGGCACTATAGTACTACAGACAAGCAGTGCATTTGTATTTGTGTTTTAACCTGTTTCTGAAGTGTTTCTGAAGTGTTTTTGCTTGTCCTTTTTAGATCTCCAATCAGTACCCAGTTGTAGATCATGAGTTTGATGCTGTGGTGGTTGGTGCTGGTGGAGCAGGACTCCGGGCGGCCTTTGGCCTCTCTGAGGCTGGCTTTAACACTGCCTGTGTCACCAAGCTTTTCCCCACAAGGTCTCACACTGTTGCAGCACAGGTGGACTACACTTTTCAGATCAAAGATGACTCCCAATAGTATACAGTGGTACCTTGACATATGAAATTGATTTGTTGTGCAATGGCTTTCGGATCGTGTTTTTTTTCTTTTTTTCTTTTTATAATCATGAGTCCAGTTTCTTATGTAAATGATCAACTACTGTATGTGCCAATCCCCAAAAAAGTACAATAATGTGGAACCTTACCTTTCGAATGAGTCAACATCTGAAAGCATTAGCAGAGGAGGAGAGCGAACAGCAAAAAATACCATGAATACAAATAATCTCATAAATTTAACAAATAAAAATAACCTTCACATCACAGGAAGCTAAAGGACTAACGTCAGCAGCGTGCAAATATTTCAAATTTTCGTATCTCGGAATTTTCTTTTTTTTTTTTTTTGTATTATGGGCCCAAAAAAATCACTCTCTATTTTTCTTGTAAACTAGGACTTGTTTCTTGAGGTACCACTATATAACAAGTGATTTAAGGACAAAAAAATCTAATAATATTGGTGAAGTAAACAGTTAAACAATCTGAATTTTCAGGGTGGAATTAATGCAGCTCTTGGCAACATGGAGAACGATGACTGGAGATGGCATTTCTATGACACGGTGAAGGGTTCTGATTGGCTCGGGGATCAGGATGCTATCCACTACATGACGGAACAGGCACCTGCAGCTGTAGTGGAGGTAAAAGATACAGAACATGATTTATATTGGATAAAAATGTATGGTAGTTCATTGGAATTTCAAGTACAAGTTGTTGACTAATATGCTATATATGACAGAGATTTCCTATCCTGTGAATATGTCTGGGCTGTGGCATATATACAAAGGCCCAAATCGAAGCCTGGCTACAATTTGTCTTGACACCTTTGGTGTAATGGTGGTGTCAACATTACGGTTTGTCTTTGTCAATGTTTGGGAGAATTCTCAATAGTTTCTGCATGAAAGCAACAACAATGTCTGGAAAAGCTTGCTAAAAAAGTGAAACTTTATTTGAGGCCCATCAGAGGCACTTTGATCGGTGGCAAGTGCTTGCTGACTCCCATTTAACATGACTTTGAATATGTTTGGTTAACTGTTAATACAGACCCATTTATATGTTGTGCAAGCAAATGCAAATTGTCTAGAGTAGAACTCCTCTACAATGAAATCATGTTTGTAGCCAGAAATATTTCACACCAGGGGACTTTCCACTCTAGCAAATCTATGTGTTCGACGTAAGCATAAAAACCCATCCAACTAGCCCACAAAAAAAGAAAGAAATTGCCAAATCTACATTAAGCATTTTCATACTAATAGCAATTTCTTGCATAATGTCTTCCACTTTGCTTAATCAATCTTTCATCTTTATTACTTTTATCCTGTCCGTTTGCGACCTCTGCTCAGCTTCATGCGTCAAAATGACATAATTTTGGCCACCACAGCCCTCCGCGTGGAGTCCACACGGGCCAGATTTTCCGCAACGCGTCCCTTCCACAATTTCTTGATGAGTGTAAAACATGGTGAACAAACTATTGCTTGTGGAAGTTCGCCGGTACAAACACCTTTATGATTAGGCTGAAAAGGCCTACCATGACTTCAATACCGTAAACAACAACTGACAAGCACCACTTTAGGGGAAGAAGATGAGGAGCCTTTAAAAAGGAGCGTTTAAAAAAACGCTTGAAAAATTTTTGATTGTTTGAATCTACTGGGATTCTCTACCTCTGTTGACTCGACTTACTGCCACCTGGAGTATGGAAGAATATCGTCTGACTGCGCACCGAGTATTAAGTGCTGCAAAATGTGTGCCGGCACGTCAAGTGTAAACCAACCTAGAATTTTGTTGCAGGCTTGTTTTTTGTTATAATGAATGTCAATGTTAGGCAAATGCACAAAAAAAAAAAAAAAATCATAATATGCAACCCGGGGGATTTTCCTTGTAGGGGGAAATAAGAGGGCTTCAATGCATGAAGATATTTTCACACTGAGGGATTTTTTTTTTTTGCACATGCAGGTTTCATTGTAGAGGAGCTTTACTGTATTTTTTACTTAACCTTTTAAAAATATATTATCCCAAAGATAATCAAATTTTAATCGTATAGCCCTGAATCACCGAAGTCTCAAAAGGATTCTCAGGTGAAAAGAGGTCATATTGAGACTTCTTTTACAAAAAATAAGTTGTACAGAGACATCTTTTTGTTCTAGGTACACAACAGCATCCCCTGCTCAAAACTCCTAGAAGGTTAAGGAAAAACTCAAAAACCTCAATTTGGGGAAAATCAGAAACCTTCAGAAGAGACCACAGATGGGAGGAGCCCCCTTCCAGGCTCAACGGTTGAAGTGTATGCTACGTGTACCAAATACAGACAAACACAGATACACAATACAGATTATAGAAAACATATACAGTGATCCCTCCTACTTCGCGGTCTCAGATATCGCGGTCTCAGTACTTCGCGGGTTTTTCCAGAAAAAATTAAAAAGAATTTAAAAAATGCGCAAAAATGGAAAAAAAAATTGAAAAAAGCAAAAAAGTACATTATACAGTACTGTATTCATCAATTAACTAAGTAAGATTAGTTAATAACTATGTTAAGAATTCTTCAAGCATTAGAGTTCGTGACGTTTTTCATCTTATTTTGAAATGCATGCTTTTAATTTATCGGGTCGTGTTGCATTTCCGTTTCCTATTTTAGCTCTCTGTGTGTCAATCGGCTCGTTACGGTGACATTGTGTATGACAACGTAAGCTCATATTTATAATTTATTATCATTTATGTTGGTAACGCACGTTACTGCCTATGTTTAGTAAGCGATGAGTGTTAATTCTGTTTATGTGTTCGTTTGTGTAGAGGTTGCACTTTATAGTTAGTAGTTGTTAGTTGTTGCTAACCCACTAATGTCGGCTAAAAATACAGTAAATTTTGGATTCAATGGATTAAAGTTCAGCAAGTGTTTATATGTTAGTTGAGTGACTAACATTGTTGTTGATTTATTATCCAACAGATACTGCATGATACACCATACATGAGCCAAAATAAATGTGAAGTTCAACGTGATGACTTGCGTACTCTTTCACCTTGGTTTTGGTGCAGATAACCAGTCCTGAGAACAAATTCTCAACAAACTAAGTAATATTAGTTATTTAATGAATATACAATAATGTTAATAAGGATAATGTAATGTTAAATAATAGGAGAAAGGAAATAAAATAGGCAAAAAAAAAGAGGATTGTTCATTGTTACTGCGGCTATATTGGGGCGTACATAGAAATCAAGGAACTGATACCCTACTTCGCGGGTTTCAGACTTCGCGGGGGGTTTACACGCCCCATTAACCGTGAAGTAGGGGGGATCACTGTAGTGCCTTATTAGGGAGGAAATGGCCAGTGCAAAGATGTCTTGATAGCAGGCGAAGCCATCGGGCAGGAACCTCCCCACAGTCCTGCCAGGTGGATTGCAGGTGGTTGAGCTCATAACCCGCGATGGTCGATCAGCGCTGAGCCAAATGGGGTTGTTCAAATCATCTTTCACCCCCGCTCCAAGTCGGGAGAAGGGGGTAGGAAAAAGAAGAAGAAAACTGCAGACAGACCCATTAACTAAATGTTTGCGAGTAAAAATGTGATTTTGGTCGGGATTTAAAGATCTCTACTGAGGTGGCTGCACGAACTTCCATAGGTAGGGCATTCCAGAGTACTGGCGCGCAAATAACAAACCGACATTTTGTGACCGAGGTTGTCTGGACGGAACATATGGTGATACTAAGTCGACAAGATAGGAAGGAGCGAAGCAGTGTAAAATTTTATACGTAATTCACAACACCTTAAAATCACATCTCATAATTGGCCAGAGACTATGCATTGATAGTTTCAGATGCATTTCTGCCTTTGATCACACAACCCCAAAACGGCATGTCACATCCCCTTCTATCTCTCCACTAGTTGGAGAACTTTGGCATGCCTTTCAGCCGCACAGAAGATGGTAAGATCTACCAGAGGGCCTTTGGAGGGCAGAGTCTCAAATACGGCAAAGGAGGCCAAGCCCATCGCTGTTGCTGTGTCGCAGACAGGACTGGACATTCACTACTTCACACTCTGTATGGACGGGTATGAGCCTCATTTTACCGTTTTTACGCTGGAATATGCAAAGGACGTTTGTGCAAACCTAATACAATACATTAAGCACGGAGCGTTTGTTGTCATTTTATATGTCCAGTCGCTACGTTATGACACAAGTTACTTTGTGGAGTATTTTGCTCTGGACCTACTTATGGAAGATGGCGAGTGCAAAGGCGTGATTGCACTCTGCATGGAGGATGGCTCTATCCATCGCTTCCGAGCTCAGAATACTGTCATTGCGACTGGGTAAACGCACATGATCAACTAGGCACTTTGGCAGTGTTGAAGCTTACCTGCCTCCTCTATAACCAAAACTGTCTCTCTCCAGGGGTTACGGTCGAACCTATTTCAGCTGCACATCTGCTCACACTAGTACTGGGGATGGAAATGCCATGGTGACCAGAGCAGGTCTGCCCTGCCAGGATTTGGAGTTTGTACAATTCCATCCCACTGGTGAGAAAACAATACACACGTGGGGTATACAGAAGGTGGGATCAAATTGTCTTTTACAGACCACAAACACATCAGTGACTGTGTGACTCCTCTGACGTGTAGAAACAGTAGGTATTTGGTTTTTCATGTATGCAGCAATTGACTCAAAATGGCAGGTTAAAAAAAAACACACACACACACACACACACACACACACACATGAATTAAACACCCAATATAATGAATGTGTTGGTCTTCCTTGTTATTTTGTAAGCAAATCATTTTAAGCAACACAGCACTAATACTTCATACTAATAGCATATACTTGTACAAGTATATTTTGGTGGGAATTGAACACAGTTTTCGGATCTTGAGTTTTCCATAGAAGACACAAGCTGATTACATTGGCTTTAAGTTTCCAAGCAACAAAATAATGGTATTGTGTAAGGAAGGACATGAAACGTCAGGTTGGGGTGGTATCAATTGCAATACAGCGATCCCTGAAGGCACTTTTGCTTCAAACTAAACCACAGGTTTTCTACATCTGACTCTATATAAGGACAAAAGGACAAGGCAAAATCCAGACAAAAGTGTGGAACTTACCGTATACCTGAGGATGAGGGAGGGATGGGGTTTGGGCAGATACTACAGATATGACCTTAAATGCGAAAATGTGGGGAGGGTTTGTCAGAATACAAAGTGACCTGGCATGCAGAAATGGGCAGATAGAGGGTGAAGGATAGTGCGATCAGTCCTGAAGTGTGAGTTAAAAGGTTGGAGCCTCACCGAAAGCACTCTGCTATGTTTCGAAAATGTAACCACGATTGGAGGGATGACTGTAATGCTGCGTTCAGATCGCATGCTATATATCTTGTAGCTACGCTCATTCGGTAGGCTTTCGGTTGCTAACTGCCAGCATTTAGCATGTTCACATATACGCACAAGGGGTTGGGAGTAAGTTTGCTGTACACTTAACTCGTCAAAAGGTGCTCGTGCAGCACCTTTATTCTTCTTTTTTACTTTACATGTCCCTCGCTCTGCGGTAATACTCGTCTGACAAAAAAAAAAAAAAAGTTTAGACGTGGCAATCAAGTGGCCGATATCGTGCAAAATACTGTGCTTTCATTGCCGCGCTATCATTATCTTGGCACAATAACCACGATTTAGCTGCTGTTAAAAAAAGCAAGCAAACGCTGCACATACGTTATCCCAAGTTCTCCCTTCCCCCATTCAACAAGCCAGGTGAGCGCTCTTGCTTGGCACCGTTTTGTATTGAAAGCTCAGCTGGCCGTGTTGAATAGCTCCAGTTGACTGCAAACCGGCCGCCACGATCCATTCCTGCCCCCTGTTTAGACGTTGAACGTTCCCGAAGCTGATTGGCTGTTGCGATGCGCGACAAAAATGACAATGTTTTAACTTCTCACGTCAGGTGTAATTACGCGCCGCGCGGCATCTTGATTTGCTCCATATGCATGTGTCCATCGTGTCGCCCGACACGCCATCATCACACCCTGTCGCATGAACTACTTTGGCCACTTTTACGTCACGTCCGCTTTGAACACAGAATAATTGACAATGCCATTATGCCTCTCTGCCTTTTTAAATCGCTAATAGGCTAGGAAACAAGTAAAAAACGAAAACTGCCATGTTAAAGCCCTACATTACAGTGATTATAAAGTAATTTATTATGATCATGAACAGCTCAAGATGGCTGCACAGTGTGTGTCATTATTTTGATACCTATTCAGCTTTAGTTTTTTTCAGGGAATTTTATTCAAATGAGATTTGCATTATTAATGGTTATGCGATCGATGGGAATCTTCAGTGGTGTGTTGCTTTAATAAAATAATCTTCCCATTCATAATTCACGTAACTTTGACTGAAATGACCAAATTCTGGAAAAAATGTTTGTCAGAATAATTTTTCAGTTTGCCATTTCCAATTACATGATCATGTGTGAGTTATTTATTTGCTACTATATTCTTAGGTATCATGCTAAACATTTGTTTCACTCACCTTAACAAGTGAAGTTTAAATTCATACATGTAATACATGTATCACATCCATTAAGGATGTAATGTATGTACTGTTCTAAAAATACTACAATCTTTCAAATGTTCACATACTACATATTGTTTGCTGTAACATCCACATCTTTACAGGGATCTACGGAGCTGGTTGCCTGATCACAGAGGGCTGCCGTGGTGAGGGAGGCATCCTGATCAATAGTGAGGGCGAGCGCTTCATGGAGCGCTATGCACCCAACGCAAAGGACCTGGCGTCCAGAGATGTGGTGTCTCGCTCCATGACCATTGAGATTAGAGAGGGCAGGTAACTATTCCCAGTCTTGAATCCAGCCCCTATTAAAGGGAAGGCATCCCCATATCCTGTTTTATTCAAAAGAGACATATTTACATTTTTTAAGGCTACCAGGTAGTTAAAAGAATCATTCGAAACATGGCATTTACTCACCTAAGGGAGGCACAAGTTTGCAATTACGTGTTTGCAAAGTGGCAAGAACGTGAACTATGTCAGCCTCTCTTCTTTTTTCCCATTTTGAAATCAACATTCATATCAACCTGTTGCAGCATAGAAAAGGCTTTGGAAAAAAAAATTAAAGTGCCACGAATAACACTGCATTATTTGTTACTGGACACTCAGTAATGGATAATGCAGTTTTATGGGCTTAGACACCTGGTAAGAGTTAGTAAATATAAGCAAAGAGACTAATGTATTTGTTTACATTTGCTAAATGTAGCAAAGATATTTAACAATGATCATTCATGGCATACTGTACGTCTGCCACCACGGCTCTTGCACTTAACGTTCCACCCTTTCCTGTTTTTTGTTATTGATGGTCCCTTGAAAAACGCTGTAAAAGTCCTGCTAATTTTTATATCGTTACGTGTTTTGACTGCTGCAGATTTTTAGTATTCGTATACAGTGCTGAGGTTGCTGCCCCCACGACCCAACCCCGGATAAGTGGAAGAAATTGGGTGGGTGGCTGGGTATGATTGTATGTATGCATGTATTTTCGAACCACCTTGAAGGACGGTCTGAAATGCGGATCCATGTAACCAAGTGGCCTGGAAATAGCGTAATGGAAAAATGACCACTCGTGGCCAAGCAAAGGTCATTTTGGTGTGGAACCGGTACATTGAAACCATTGGTAAGTTTCACCTGTGTGTGTGCTTGTGTGTCTATTTGTGGCCCTTCAGGGGTGTGGGTCCGGAGAAGGACCACGTATACCTGCAGCTACACCACCTCCCTCCTCAACAGCTTGCCACCAGGCTGCCCGGCATCTCCGAGACAGCAATGATCTTTGCTGGAGTGGACGTCACCAAGGAGCCCATCCCCGTCCTGCCAACTGTCCACTACAACATGGGAGGCATACCTACAAACTACAAGGGCCAGGTAAGTCACATCTTTCATACACAACACCGCTCTTCTATATCTGATCATTCTGGATCTGCCGTCAGGTGATCACACACTCTAATGGTGAGGATAAAGTTGTTCGTGGACTGTACGCCTGTGGAGAGGCTGCATGTGCAAGTGTTCATGGTGCCAACCGACTGGGCGCCAACTCTCTTTTGGACCTGGTGGTGTTTGGCAGAGCCTGCGCCCTCACCATCGCTGAGGAGCACAAACCTGGTGAGATTTTAGGGAATGAATCATTCTAAAGTGCTGATAATTTAGTCTCGATTACCTTAAGAGATACAGAGGGTTTTCACTTAAGAAAGGTGCCGATAAATGATGCTTTGAGGTCACAACACAATGAACCAGGCTTCCAAAGATTTTTTTTGTCCCTGCAGCACACAAAAAGACCTGACTTTTATGTAAAAAAAAATATGGTCTGAAAGTGACACATTGCTGTTTTTAAACACTGTGCAATGTTATTACCGTAATACCGCTTAAACCTCACACATCAAACTTTGCTCATGTCTCATGGAGGAAAAAGTGGATGTTTTAGTTGTCTGAAATACTCACAATCATCGACCAAACTGTCTAGCCTGGACATAATTCAGATGTATATATTATTAAATATTCCGGTAGGATGTCCTTGCGCAATGTTTTGCAGAAGATGTACAGTATGAAGCAGCTTACAAAGAATAAATTGGCTGTTGTTCAGAAAAGTTGTCTATCCACAATTCTTCTGGAAAGCTAGTGCAGGGTTATCAAAGTTTTTGGTTATTTTTTTCATTTCTTGCATTTTGCAGGTTTTTTTAAGTGCTTCACAAAAAGTGAGTTATTTAGTAACCTTGTGCCGACACTGTTGTGGTTTTGTTTCCCTCCTCCAGGAGAAGCACTTTCCCCTCTCAAGTCCAGCGCAGGAGAAGAATCTGTGGCTAACCTGGATAAGATGAGGTTTGCCAACGGAAGCTTGCGAACCTCTGAAATAAGGCTCAACATGCAGAAGGTAGGTACACATAGAAAGAATTCACACACATTCAAAGACGTGCCTTGTACGATGACTTTCTTTTTTATGTTTGCACAGGCCATGCAGGCTCACGCTGCTGTGTTCCGTACCGGTTCTGTTCTGAAGGAGGGATGTGACAAACTGGATGCCATTTACAAGACCATGGACGATATTAAGACTTTTGACAGAGGTAGCTTTCACGTATATATTTTTCTTAGTGATGAACTCAAGCTAATCCAATAAATATGGTACTAGTTAAAATTTGAGGGCTCGTTTAAAAACGCCCCTAAAAATATTCATTCATTCGTTTGGGGAAAGCGCAAGTGGACACATCTGTTCCTTGTCGTCTTGCACTGAATATTTGCTAATATTTCACTGCACGTTTGTAGTCAGGAAGGTTGATATTTCCTGTAACATATTCACTGGTCTATCTTGCTCCTGGCCTCTATTGTTTTTCTGATTTCCAACCCAAATGTTATTCTCTTCAGGTATTGTGTGGAATACGGACTTAGTGGAAACGCTGGAGTTGCAGAATCTAATGCTGAATGCCGTCCAGACCATCCACTCGGCTGAGCAGAGGAAGGAGAGTCGAGGAGCTCACGCCAGGGAGGATTTCAAGGTGTGTGTTCCAGAAGACAGAAAGAGGGGACAAAGCATCCATCTTCATCCCTCCTTTGACACGAAGTCTCTTTTTGGATTACAGGATCGCATTGATGAGTATGATTACTCGAAGCCCTTGCAGGGTCAGGAGAAAAAGCCCTTCGAGCAACACTGGAGGAAACACACTATGTCCTATGTTGACCCCAAAACTGGCAAGGTACTGTACATTTTGCACGCACGTGTGTGTATGTGTGTGTGTGTGTGTGTGTGTGTGTGCGTGTGTTGCTGTTAGACTTAACAGTTGTTTAAAGTAGGGCTGGGGGGGGGGGGAGTCGGTCCAAGTCTGATAAGTCCATTTTAAAAATAAGTCGACTACAAATACCTGCCTTGAAGCTCTGCTGGAACCTATATTTGCGCCACCATTTTTTACAACGACCTTTCTTACAAACACCAGCACAATGACGACAGAGATCGACTTCTCTTCCCAACATTTGTATATTTCTAATTAAAATCACCAGCTCGCCGCGTGCCAGCCAATCACAGGGCATTTAGAGTGTTAACCGGAATACCTGAATTTTCCTCAAATGTGAAGTCTTCATACTATACATATTTAAGACAAATATTTCTGTAGAACATAAACTTACTTAAATCTTAAATTATTAAACCTTATACAGTAACTGAACAAGTTACCCCTTTCCATTCTTTGAAGTCTCGCTGCAGGCGCGGTCATATTAGCGGCGCCCAGAAGTCTAATTAAAGTGAAAGCTGTAGATAAAAATGAGAGTTTACACTACAAATACAATTTTATTATAAAAGAAATCTAGGGAGCAGGTCTGGTGAACACCCCAGCCATCTTTGAGCCGCACCAGGCAATTGCAGGAATCGATGAAATAATCAACAGGACAATCCTGAAAAGATGTGTTTGTGACAGCCCTATTGTACAGGATATGTATTTGTGTGAATAGATACAAGATGAATAGCAATTTAGTGTACAAATAAATTGTATGCTACAATGCAATGTGTACACGTTTAATAATGTGTGTTTATATACAGATATGATATAGCAATATGTACTATGCTTTGCCCTATCACAGGTGACCTTGGAGTACCGTCCCGTCATTGACCACTCTCTGGACGAACAGGACTGTGCCCATGTTCCTCCCGCCATCCGCTCTTACTAAGAACCCCTCCAACAAGGACAATATTTTGTTCACTGATTCACCAAGTATTTATTGACATTTACACAAGCTATTGTGGAAAATTATGCTTTGGATTGCTTGTGTGTTTTAGTTTTTGTCATGTGAACATGTTTCATCACTCTGGCTTTGTGATGGCATTGTGCTCTCATTTCCTCGATTTGCATTGCTTTAAATGCATTTTATATTTCAGGTTAGCTTCAGCTTGAAGAACAGTGTATTGCTATAAGGCCACATGGAAAGCTTTAAGCGTTTAACTATAACCGAAATGTACAATAAAACATGATTGATTACACAATTACATACTTGATTTGCAAGTAAAATGTAGTCTCGTTCTACTCACTGTTGCCTTGGCTACTTTTGTGATCTGTTGTTGTCTTTGCAGTTACAGGAAAAAAAATCTCAGTCATGCTTACTAGACTGTAATGTATAGTATACAGTATGTCAGTATGTACAGCATATCAAGAACAAAATGATGCATGAACAATTGAAGACTTGTGATGTAGTTATTTTCCCTTTCTCTTTAATGAATGAAGCGTGAACAAATTACGATCTGGCATTGTTTTTTGTATATATATATATATATATATATATATATATATATATATATATACATATACATATACATATCTTTAGTAAGGTTTAGAGCATTTGTTTTTGTTTGTTATTTTTTGTGGAGGGGGGGTTCTGAATTCAATAGACCAGGTTTTCATCAAGCATGGATTGTAGGTATAAGACTGGACGAATGCACATGCCATTGGTCCATTCTTCTTCTTTGCCATTCCATTGGTTTCTCTTCCCTTTTTTCCTGATGAGTGTTTGGCCAATGTTAGATTTATTGGTTGAATAAAGGGTAGATGGTTATGGAACAAATGCACATATCCTGTAAAATGAAAGGTCAATATGAAGTTAGAAAAATGATGAAATAAGCAGAAGTATGTACTCTAGACTTGTGAACAGAAATCTTCAAACCTTGTATACATTTTATTCATACAGTATATGTATGTAAAGTGGTCTTTGAAGATAAGTGGCAACACGTGTAGGTATGATGAACACATACTTAGGCCCTATGTGTTCTGTTAATCAATAATAAGCGTTAAAGCAGAAGTGTTCTGTTCATCAATAAGTTTGGGCCTAAATGATCTGTTGTCTGTCTGCAAGAACGTTTAAACAAAGGAAAAAAGCTAAACAGAAAAAAATGGTGCCGTCAGTGGGACTTGCTCTTTTTTGTGTGTTTTTTACATGCTTCTCTTTATGTGCGACTTTTTCCATGCATGCTTTATTTTTTTTGCTGCGTCATAATACTAATAACTAATCATAACATAATAAATATTCCTATTTTTCATAAATATGGTGTAGGTGTATACGGTGTAGGTACTTTTGCTATTATCACATTTTTACAATTTCTGTACATGAAGGGACTATAGGTGTGTGTCCTCCAAGAATTATTTATGTCTAGATATATGCATCGGGCTAATGCTACCAAACATTTTAAAAGGTTGAAAGTAAATGTATACAGTATTTACTGACAATGTCATGACCCCTTCAAAGTCAGCCCGAGTTGGGTGATAATAAGGCTAGTGAAAAATTCCCTGACAGCCAGGAGTTAAGGAGCATCTGAACTTGAATTTGAATATTAAAATTGAAATTAGAAATGCACAAACTGTTTTTGCTTACATACAGCTTAAACAATGCATCACTATGCTGTGAAGCTGAGTAATAAATTGATTAATATACAATAAAAAAAGATTTTGTATCTTGTCTTTAAAGATTTACAATCAAATACAGATGAAATGATTTGTACCGGTTTAATGCTCAGGCCGACTTTTCACTGGATGTGTAATGAGCGTAATGAGCTGCATTTAGAATGGCAAATCCATATTTCCAGTTATGGTGGTGAGCGTAATTTAAAAGTAATGTAATAGTACATTACATGTACATTACAATGTGATACATTACATTTCAAATACAGCAATATTGTAATATAACTACTGTAATTACTTTGAAATCACAGTGATAAGTAATAAACAATGCATTACAGTTTTGAAGTAACTTTCCCAACATTGTTTTAAATGATCAATAATGACATTTTGACCGCTAAGTCAATACTGTCACGTTTCCTGCCTTTTAGTTTGTTTTGATTTGCAGACTGAGTTCCCTTTCCTCTGCAAGGGGGCGGGGCCATCAGACATGCACACATGTTGCCCATCACATCACGGGGCTTTTTCCTGCCTATTAGTTTGTTTTGATTTGCAGATTTGAGTTCCCCTTCCTCTGCAAGGGGGCGGAGCCATCAGACACGCACACCTGTTGCCCATCACATCACGGGGCTTTTTAAGAAGGCCGGCACTGACAAGTTTTCTCCGGGTTATTCCTTTGCCAAACTCGCTCGCCGTTCAGTGAATCCCAGGGCTCTCTCCCTCACGTTCTGCCCTCTCGAGATAATTTTGGTTTGTACTTTGTGCTAGTTAT
Organism: Hippichthys cyanospilos; assembly: GCF_059441005.1. NCBI lineage: Eukaryota > Metazoa > Chordata > Actinopteri > Syngnathiformes > Syngnathidae > Hippichthys > Hippichthys cyanospilos. Next base: position 13,399,933 of record NC_142371.1, read on the forward strand.
GTTTTTCTGCTTGTAAATGATTTCTGTTGCTACTTTGTTTGCAGCCATCCTCCTGTGGACTCACTCTCTCGCAGCTGCCCTTTTCCCGTTGGACTTCGTTACTCAGACTTTATCGTCTCGCTTTATGTCGGTACTTTGTGACTTTTGTTTCCTACTTTACCCATTGGACTGTTTTTGTTTATTCCACGCCTAGCGTGCACCTTTTGTCAATAAACTCTATGTCTATCACCTCGTGTGCCTGGTTGGGGTCCGTTTCAATTCGGGATCCACGGGTTATTCCTGACACATACTCACTTGACAGAGAAATCTCAGAAAAGACTAGGACAAGCCTAGCTGCTTAAACAGCAAAAAGAGTAACTCAGACCAGCCAAGATTGACTTTTCTATGCCGGGCATAGGGAAAAAGCTTGGGCAAATGTAACTCGTGGGTCTTCCAACGCTAGTTTTCCCACTGCCCAGCCGTCCCCCCCTGGCTTTTATTGAGCAAAAAGCATAGCAGATTACAAGACACAACAAGAGAGCCAGCCGGGCGCCACCGGCAGCTGGGCCAAGGTCCCGGCTCACACTTTCGTGCGTCAACAGCTCTATCTAAGGACAGGGTCAAGATGAACTAGGATTGCATAAATGGGTAACAATGAACTAAGCACATAATGATAACAACCTAATATATGATTCCCTTCACATCACTTCAACTGATTCTTGTACAATTGTGCAGTTTTTTTTTTCTTGGGAAAAAAAACGTTAAGGCTGTCGTTGGGAGTATGTCCTTGGTTTTAAGTAGGATTCTTTGTTTTTTCATTGGTTTGCAAGTACATATGTTAGCTGTGTTGCCCTGTGTGCCAAGTTTTACGTGAATTTGAATTATTTATTTTAGTTTGTTATCAAGCCATGAAGCCTTGTTTATATACTGCGTGTTTTAAAAAAAAGTGCAATAAATACACGTTTGACCAAACATGATAATTGTGATGAATAATCGTGATTTCAATATTGACCAAAATAATCATGATTATTATTTAGCACATAACCGTGCAGCCCTAGTTTGCAAGTTATGGCTTCCTTGAAACATCATAGTGCACTCGCGTCAAAATCACTAGATATTTCTAGATGTTGCTAAATACTACAGATTGGCTCTTTAAAAGAATTGGCTTGCTGACGAGACTGAAAACAAAACAGAACAAAACAAAAACAAGAACAGGACTCAGGGAATGAACAATAATAAATGAAATTGATGGAAAATGATAAATGTTAAATAAAGGAACTGTGACATCAATATGTAGTAATAACAATGGATAAAAATAACAATGTAAAGAGTTAAATGCAAAGTAGGTGTTTTTAAAAAAAAATGGAACTTTATTTATAAAGAGATTTGTTACAAAGCACAGGTTTGCTTTTTCAGCTTTGGATTAGAGAAGAAGAAGAAAAAAAAACCTGCAAGGACAAACAGCGGATAACAATCACTTCACAAGATAGCAAATTTTCTTCTTCTTTTCATCATGAGCACCACCACCCAAAAAAATACAATCCCAGTTAAAAAATGGAAAACTCCTTCAAATTCAAATGATCACAGACACATTAAGAGGTCAAGAAATTCAAGCTAGTAGCGTGAGCTGAAAGCCATGTGGAAGGTTGCAAAGCTACCTTAATTTTCAAAACTGTAAAAAGTATCATTTTTTTACATGTGCATGCAACTTTTAAGGCATCGAAGTAAAACGTTAAACTAAGCAGGAGATAATATAAGTCAGAAATGGCTGAAAAGGGGGAGGAAGTTGTCCTTGTAACTTTACAGGTGAGAGCCCCTTGCTATGCCTTTTTTGAAAACCTGAGGCGTTCACTGAAGTCAAAGTGCAAAAATAATGCAACTAATTTCAATGAAACTTGGTGCAAGGGAGTGACAAGATATTAAAGTATTTTTTCCTATTTATTGTATTAACATCAAGCAAACTCCTATCAAAAAGTTGTTGCGAGTACTTCCTTTTCCCATAGCACACCCATGTGAAAATGAAAGATTTTGCATACCTTTATTGGCACACATGACTGAAAAACTCTTTTTGGACTAACTGTGAACTCCAGAGCTCGAGGTGATGAGGCTGTCTGAAAGCAATGGCAGCCAATGACGGAAAGATGTTTCTTGGGGGGCAAGAGAAGCAATTTTTTCCTCGAAAAGAAGAGGAAAAAAAGACTTTCATGGAAACGGTTTGACTCTTCTTGCTACTACTGAATTCCGTCATGATATAAAAGACAGTAGTGCATGTCCATTCTACCGTCTTCCAAGATTATATGTTTTGAATGTGCCCGCTTGATTGGATTAGTTTGCAATAAAGATGTTTTTACACTTGTACTTAACACCATTGCAACTGGTTGCAAAGTTGTTCACGTTCCATCTAAAAACCTGGATAACTAACATTTTTTTTTTTTTAAGTTGCAAGCAAAATGAAACAGATATATAGCAATATGCTGTACATTTCCCTTGCAACTAACAGACAATCATGTGTTTGAAATGAAATGGCTCTAACGGTCTGATATAGTTGAACAAATTTTCAGCCATTTTCGAAACAGGTTTACAGAGTGAACATAAGGACAAAATAGAGAATGAAGAGGAGGACACCTCCGATGCCAAGTCCCAGGGCCACGTGGTTCAGGGTTCTGGCAGTCCGGCTGCATCGCTCAGCCGTTAGCCGATCCCCACTGTGGTTGGCTTCTCGAGTCTAGAGAAAAAAAAAGAATGGCACAAATATTAATGGAACACAAGGAAAATCTTTGACCCAACACAACTGTCTCTGAATGGCAAACAGTATTGAAATTAGTGGCACTTCTTATTGGCTGCTGATGTTAAATACACGCCACATTTTGTTTGAGCGTTTTATCGAAGCTTTCCATTAACTCTTCACTAAAATGAAGTTTTTGGTTTTTAGTTCATTTCATAACATCAATGCTTTACTGTTAAAATTTAACACTGGGATTAGTGATTCAGTTATGTTGCGATTCATGTCGTACTTTAAGTGTTTATACGATAGGATACTTAAGTGTCTTCCACTAAAATATTGTAATAGTCAGTAGATTTAGGCATGTTGGGAATTTTGCAAAGCATGGCTTCGTTTAAATGTGTGGAAAAGTCTTCAAGGTAAACTGTTTTGATTATTTTTATATAGCAGGTGTCACCAGCCTTTTTGAAACTGAGAGCTGCTTCTTTGGTACTGAGTAATACGAAGGCATACCAGTTTATGTGAAGACACCAATCATGTTATTGATTTCTCACAATAATGAGGAAGCAGCTGTAGTAAAAATGGGAATCAAGTGTAATCTGTAACGTATATGTCATATATGCGTAATTGTTAGTGAAATTCCTCAAAAATCACAATGTTCTTGTCATGTTTCCGTTGTGGGGTTTGGGTTGGCGTTTCTGTTTTTTGGGGACTTTGGTATTCTGAAGTTGTGGGGTTCTTTTTAGTTCTTGTGTCTTGCTCTCATTTGATTTCCCTTGCGTCGATCCTCGTTAGCGTGATTTGTTTCCACCTGACTGTGTACCTGCCCTCCTTGTGTCTTCCAATCAACTTGCCCTGCCTTCTGTTCCTCCCCAGCTGTTTAGCGTTTTTCCTTGTTGAGTCTCTCGTCTCTTTAAGTCAGAGTTTGTATTCAGTTCGTGTCGGGTCATTGTCTATGTCACACATTGCTGTTTAGCTCTTTGTCCGCGACCACGCCCAAGTTGCCTCGCATCGCTAAGTTAAGTCTTTTTGCCTCTCTTTCGGTTTTGTGTTTTCCCATTGAGCCTGTCCATATCTGCCGTGTTAGCTGCTAATGCCCTTTGGGTTGTTACATTACTGTTTGCTGCCCTAATTTTTGGTCGGCTCTTTTTATTAAACACCATTTTTTGAGTTCACCTCACTTCCCGCTTCCCTGCTTTTGGGTCCACCCCTGCTCACCATCAATGCCGTATCATGACGGTTTGTTTTTGTAAGTCACAGTTTTGGTCCATAAACTGAACTTTCTATGCAGTGATGGTTGTTTTTAAATTGCTTTAGAACTAAAGGAAAGGAAAGAAAATAAACAGAAACATGTAATATGTAACTTGTTTAGTGGGGGATGTTGTAGCCCATTCTGAGAACATGATCTGGTCTGGGCCTTTAAGTGCGCTACCCTCACAATCCCTCAGCCTGTCAAAATCAAGGGTTGCTCCCACCAACCAAACAACTACATGTATGGGCCTTTCTTCAACTAGACCGTCCCCATTTCTGTTTAGTGAAGCATTTGCGTCACACAGCTGAGCGATGCACCCCATCTTGTTGTGGAGGACAAAGATCTTAAAATTCCCCTCTCACCAGGGAATACGGAGCTCACGTTACACTTTATAACCTTGAAGAAAAACAGGCACAGGCAAGTGTGTTTGACCAAATAAAGTTATTACTCTCATAAAATACTGACATATGCTTGTTTATCGATTTTGTGTGATCTTACGTCGTATTAAATGAAGGTTTTGGTTTGTTGAAGACAAGAACAAGATCATGAAAGTGGGAAATGAGTATGTTGGCCCTGTTATGAGGAAGGGCCTCTGTGAGAATGTATACGTGCATGTGCATGTGTGTGTGTGTGTGTGCGTGCGTGTGTGGGAGTGTGTGGTTTGCTGGAACTGTGAGAAAGTCGCGTGAAGCAGCTCATAAATACCAGCAGCTGCGTTAGTTCACTTGAAGTCATGGCTGCATATTGTCTCAAACACCTCAGAACAAATGCCCTATTATGTAACACATTATATAACTGTCGATTAATAGGTAGTTGTTTTGCACTGACTTTTCAATACATTTTTTCACATTTATTCTTAAAATAGAGAAACACACAGCATGCATGCAGCGTATGTATGCTGTACGTTCCAACAACTTGTTTAAAAAATGTTTTTTGTGCCAAGATGTTCTGTCACTCTCTGTTGGCATGATATTCTTGTGAGTACGATAGCTTAGGTTGTTGTTTCTACAAATGTGATATTTTGTTCTCACTCGTAATGCTTTCTCCATTTACCATCGATTGGCAGTAAGCGGTGACACAGTGTGATGTGTTACTTTAGTTGGGATGTAAAGCTGGGAAAGACAGAGTTTGATTTGATACTTGTGGAAAATTCCTGTAGGACTTCCTTGTAGGACATGACTAGTGAAAGACAACACAGAAATCCCCTAAATAATACTCAGAATGTCTGTTTTCACGCAATCCTATTTTTGCATCAAATACTCAAGATCGCCTTCCTTATATTCTTACCAATAGTAAATTCCCTCACAAACAATTTTTAACTGTTTCTATAACCTCATGACATGTTAAATATTTGTTGTGTTTCTAAGATAAACACACCCACATAGAGTTCCAGGAACAGGGGCTGGCTGTACCACAGGAAATGCTCTATCTACATACATTGGCGGCTAAAGGATGATGAACAGACCAATTTATGTCACAGATGATTTCTAGAAGTGACACTGGATTTTAATCACCACATTTGGAATTTAATGAAACAAGATGCTAAGAATTGCCCTTAAGCTAGTACAACAGCAAATTGACAAACACTGTCTTTATTTGTGTCAATAATGCACTAGCTAAATTAAGGGCAAGGAACCATGAGAGTGAAAAGAAAAGAAAATCATGGCTATTTAGCTTGTCAGTAAAAATGTAATATAAAATGATCAAAATCACAAAGATACATTAAAGCATGGTGCACAAATTGACCAAATCTGAGCATTCCGTCCTTTTCCACTCAAACAACCAAAGGCAGTTATATAAATGAATGATGAAAACCAGTTTGTCAAATTCACTTAAGCTGTAGAATGGAAAAATGAAAAATAAAATAATCTAATAAATTGCAATACTCACCAACAGGGAAAGATGTTACAATGTTTCACATCTTGAAGATGTGAAGTCATAAGGGAAGATACTCAAATCCATATGTCTTTTAGTGAATCATTGACTTAAATAGTAGTGCTGGTAAAAAAAATTGCCATTGCTAAATCATCTATAGAAGTGTTATAGTGTATTTTCATTGATTGACTCACAAAACAAATGATGAAAAAGGTTTAAGATGAATACAAAATGCAAATGCAAGTCATACAGTAGTTGACAATACACATTCTAGCACAAAAATTACAAATACAATCATAAAAATTTCAGTTACACAAGTTCTACATACATCTTTTTCAATGTATACAAGAAATAGTGTTGAAATCGAATTGACTGTTGGAAATAGTGGTATTTTCTAGTAATGTGTACATGAAAAAAAGTACTGAACGTGTACTTCTTAAAAATAGGATTCTGAAAAAAACTGACACCCGAGACAAGTGAGCAAGAGATTTATAGAGGTCTGTGAGGCACCTTAGGCTGGGAGGAAACGTGAACATAACTGGACCTGCTGAGATGCCCTATTGCCATCCATCCAGCCCTCCAACCATTTTCTGCCGCTTTACCCGAGGTCTGGCCAGCCGAGAGACATAGTCTCTCCGGCATATCTTGGGGTCTCCTCACGGTGGGACATGCCTGAAACGCCTCTCCAGGGAGGCGTCCGGGGAGGCATTCTAACCAAATGGCTGAACCACCTCGACTAACACCTCAGTTAAACACAAACTTTGATGCGGAGACATCTAACGCTAAATCCGTCACACACAATACAACCACCAGAATATCGTTACGTTTGGTACTGTTACATTTATTAAATCACGGCATGGCTTACTCTCTAACAAGAATGAGGCAGTCAGTCAAGCAGAGCGTTCATGGATGTCAATCAGCAACCTTTACAGATTTTGGAACTCGTGCACACATATGACACAGCGCATCATAAGATGCCTTGTCGATATTTGTGAAAATGTAAGACTTTTAAATGCGCCTCATGGCCGTGAAAATACGGTAGCGATTTTTTGTCCACATGTATTTTAAACTGTGGTGAACTGCTGGTGGGCCGAATATTGCTGTTTTGATAACAGAGACTCAAGGACGGTGAAAATTTGAACGCATTGGCCTCCAGGCCAAACTTTGGACATGCCTGATTCAGTGTAATCATGTTACCCTCCATGAGCCGGCACCTTATCGTGGTGGAGGGGTTTGCATGTCCCAATGATCCTAGGAGCTATGTTGGCTGGGGCTTTAGGCCCATGGTAGTGTTACCCATGACAAACAGGTCCTAGGTGAGGGACCAGACTAAACACACTCATAGATTCCCTATGATAAATAAAAATGTTGGATCTTGCATTCCCTTGCCAGGGTCACTGGGGTCCCCCTTTGGAGCCAGGGCTGGAGGTAGGGCTTGTTGCCGACCGTCCGGTGGCTGGGCCTCCACCCATGGGGTCTGGCCAGGCTCAGCCCGAAAGAGTAACCCTGGTCTCCTTTCCTGTGGGCTCACCACCTGTGGGAGGGGCCATAGGGGTTGGGTGCGATGTAAGCTGGGCGGGGGATAAAGGCGGGGACCTTGGTGGACTGATCCCCGGCTACAAAAGCTAGCTCTTAGGACATGGAAGGTCACCTCTCTGGCGGGGAAGGAGCCTGAGCTGGTGTGCGAGGCCGAGAAGTTTCGACTAGATATAATTGAGCTTGCCTTCACACACAGCTCTGGTACCAGTCCTCTTGAGAGGAGCTGGACTCTTTTCCACTCTAGAGTTGCCTGCAGAGAGAGGCGCAGAACAGTTGTGGGCATACTTATTGCCCCCCAGTTCAGCGACTGTACATTGGGGTTTACCCCGGTGGACAAGAGGATAGCCTCCTTCCGCCTTCAGGTGGAGGAAGGGTCCTGACGATTGTTTGTGCTTATGCATCAAACACAGCAGTTCAGAGTACCAACCCTTGGAGTCCTTGGAGGGTGTGCTGGAGAGCACACCCTCTAGGGACTCCCTCTTTCTACTGGGGGACTTCAATGCTCACATGGGACAATGACAGTGAGACCTGGAGGTTCAATCTGAACCTGAGTGGTGTTTTTTTATTGGACTTTTGTTCTCGTCAAAGATTGTCCATAACGAACACCATGTTCAAACATAGGGGTGTCCATGTGTGCACTTGGCACCATAACACCCTGGGCTGCAGTTCAATGATCAACTTTGTGTTCGTATCATCGGATTTGTGGTGGGGTGGTCAGGTGAAGAGAAGGGTGGAGCTGTCAACTGATCACCACCTGGTGGTGTGTTGGCTCCAATGGTGGGGGAGGATGCAGGTCAGGGAGAGATTGAGAACACCTATTGGAGGTACAGCTAAACGCTGTTAAAACAATTGTCAACAACCACAAGCAGCATATCTCCAGTTTGGATTGGTTTGCGAATGTCACTAGTACAGATCTCGCCAGTGTTCAGGCCACGCTCAAAACTCTGGCCACTGAGAATGCTAAGCTAAAAGCTAAAGTGGTGGATTTCGAAAGCCGAACTCGGAGAACAATATTTGGATACTGGGTCTCATTGAGAACATTGAAAATTTTACCAAAGCTACAGTTTTTCTCGGAGATACTTTTAGATGTGGTAGGCGCTGACATTTTGATATCACCCCTGGAGTTGGACAGAGCACACCACACGCTGTCAGCCAAGACTGGCCCTTCCAACAGGCCACCGGCTGTTGTCGTGTGCTATCACAACTTTCAAACACGGGAACACGTGGTGCAAGGAGCCCGCAGGCTGAGAGGCAAGTTGAAATATGAAGACCAAGTATACACAGTTCGAAAGATTACTCCCCCGCGATCCCCATACCGAAGCGTCATTAAGTATTTATACGACATGGGCTTCAAGCCCTTCTTAAGGTACACAGCTACGCTTTACATCATACTCGAAGAGGGGACGAGGAAATCCCTTCCTTCTGTAAAGGAAGCCACTGACTTTGCACACTCGAGGAATTGTCAAGATGATGTTGTCGAAGGACCACTAATGTGAATGATGCTGTGTCACTGTGAGCATGCTAGCACTCATTTGCTTGTGACGGTTAGCTTTAATGTTGCCCGGTTGCTACGTGCTAGCAATCGTTTGATACTAAAGACAGGACGGTGAATATTTTTTTTAATTGTAACCAGTGTTCTTTAACCTAGTTTGTTATAAGTCACATCACTTTCACTCTGAGATATCTTCATTGCCTTTTCTTTTCTTTTACTGTACCTCTTTTCTAGCTGTCTCAGCATTCTTATTTGTAACTGTTGGTTTCTGTTGTGGGACAATGTTTACTTTCTTATCATCTTAATTTTACTTATTCGTCTTATTTACTATTTATTTTGTTGTTTTTATTTAATTGTTAAGTTTTGAGTTTTAAGTGTTTTATTATTTTTTTATCTTTGTGTGGTCAACTTGGTCAATGTCTTCAAATGAAGTCTCCCTACTTTTTAGGCTGCTTCTGAGTCTTGTTTAATCGAGCTAGGCACTACATCACCAAATTGACGGAATGCCCATATTCAGCAAGTGTTTCTGCGCTTTCAGCTAATGCATTAGGATGTGAAGGGACCATCTGTACTTCTCCCTCCCTCAGAATATTTTCAAACATCTCTGCCACGTTCTGCTATTATGTTTGTTTTACAAGCTGCTTCCGCCTTTTTGAGTGCATTGGTATATTTGTGCATATGTGTTACATGCGAGTCAGATGACCGCGACCTGGCTGTTCAGACTGAAGTCACACGTCAAAAGATCAGATACGTATCGGCTTTGGTACCACATACCTAAGTGGCCTGGGTCGCATTTGAAAAAAATCTGATATGTATCATTCACACTGCCATCAAAAGATCAGATACAGGTTGGATAGTGATGAAAAAAAATGGAATTGTGTCAATGCAGTGTACATCTAGCCTTAGTTTTGTTTCAATTCCGGAGTTGTAAAGCGGAAACATTTTGTACCGACTCGACCAAGTAAACAGCAATGTTTCATTCATTAGTTACAATGTTTTATAGTAGAAAATGCCGAAGTGGTGAAAGTGTGTGATTGGGAGCACAAGGCTGGACAATCAATGTCAGTCACTCACAGGCGGAACTGTTGTTATGAATACGGGGTTTCCACGAGGACCACTTTGATAGGAGGAACGTCTCCAATGTGCCAAACATGAATTTTATGCATATATTTAACTGTGGAAAGTGTAAAACTATTATGATCTGGATCCTTTAAGAAGGCTTGCCGAATTGCCCCCCTTTTTTGAGATGATTACAGATTTACACCAATAATAGTCTGGATAATTTAGTGTCACAATTCATTGTTTTCTTGTATCTAATAGCAATTTCCAATGCAACAACCCATCTTGTAAATCTCGGCGTGATATTTGACTCAACTCTCTCCTTTCGAACACATATTAATAACATGACCGGAACGGCGTTTTTTCACCTTCGCAATATAGCTAAAATTCGCCCTATTCTTTCTCCTAGCGACGCAGAAACATTAATTCATGCAATTGTTACGCCGCGCCTAGACTATTGTAACATTTTGTTTTCTGGACTTCTTATGTCCTACATCAAAAGCCTGCAGTCTGTACAGAATGCAGCAGCGAGACTATTGACAAGGATGAGAAAGTTCGATCATATTACTCCGATTCTAGCTGACCTGCATTGGCTTCCAATACACGTGAGATGTGATTTTAAGGTGCTGTTAATTACTTATAAAATTTTACACGGTTTAGCTCCTTCCTATCCCGTCGACTTAGTATCACCATATGTTCCGTCCCGATAACTTGCACAAAATGCCGGTTTGCTATCGACCCCACGGGCTAAAAAGAAGTCCGCGGGATCGAGGACATTTTCCATTCGCACGCCAGTACTATGGAATGCCCTACCTATGGAAGTTCGCGTAGCCACCTCAGTAGAAATCTTTAAATCCCAACAAAAAACTCATTTATATTCAAAAGCATTTAGTTAATTGAGCCTGTCTGTAGCTTTCTTCTTTTTTCCTTTTTCCTGCCCCCCTCTTCCGGCTTGGAGAGGGGGCTAGCTAGATGGTGAGGGTTGACTTGACCGCCTCCATTTGGTCCTGCGCTGATCGACCATCGCGTGTTAGGAGATCGGCCGTCTGCGGTCCACTTGGTTGGAATGTGGGAAGGTTCCTGCCCAATAGCTTTGCCTGCTGTCAAGGCATCACTGCACTATATAGCACAATATGTTTTCTGTAATCTATATTGTTTATGTGTATCTATTTGTCTGTATTTGGTACATGCAGCATCCACTTCAACCTGTGGGCCTGGAAGGGGGTTCCTCCCACCTGTGGTCCCTTCTGGAGGTTTTTGATTTTCCCCTAATTGGGGTTTTTGTGTTTTTCCTTCCCCTTCTGGGAGCTTTGACAGGGGATGCTGTTGTGTAACTTACACTGAAAAGATGTCTCTGTATGACTTCTTTTTTCGAAAGAAGTCTGCACATGACCTCTTTTCATCTGTAAAGCCCTTTGAGACTTCGGGGCTATACAAATAAAATTTGATTGATTGATTGATTGGTCTCTCACAAGCTTTTTCCATAAATACAAAACACAATCCTTTCAATAATAAAAGTGTAAAAAAATGCAATACAATATTGAAAATTAGGTGGTTTTCAGCAAGTCTGAATTTGTGTCACTGATATTTGAAAAGGGTAGAAAATTTCAGATTTTTGCTGAATTTATAGCAGTTTGTTTGTGTGTGCACATTTATTGTGACATGAAGGTGTCCACAGAGTAGCAATGACTTTGATCTGAGAAATGCAGAAAAAAAAGTAAGCAACCCTGTAAAGTGCCAGCAGCATCCGCTGAGCTCTCATTGGTCAGGTAAGCCCTCCTCAGTCAATGTTGACTGAGCTGTGCAGGGAAGAGATGGAAAAAGAATTAAAGAGCTACAAGTTCAGAGACTTCACGCCATTGAAATACACAACACATGTACTGTGTGTGTGTGTGCATGTGTGTGTGTATGTGACTGACCTTTGGCTTAATTTCATCGAATAAAACGAGCTTTCCTTTCCAATTTAAAAATTACACTAAAACCAGGAACTTAACCAACTGTAGTCTCATCTGTGTGAATCCCTTGCTGCAGCTAAGCTTTGCTGCAGCTAAAGGTCTTTTCTTGACGTCATACTCGTCATATTTTCCACCATGAAGCTTCAAGAATAAACAAGTGGCTGATATTGTCCATGGGCCTTACTTGCAAAACTATGAAAGCAGGCTGATGATTTGGGGAACAAAGAACCGCTTGATGACACAGTCACAGGACCCCCTTGTACGGGATGATCCAAAGGATGCTGCATTCGAAATTTCCATAGTGTTGTTCACATTAACTGGAAACATCTTCCAGGAAAATTCTTCCTATAGAGAGCTGCAACAATTATGTCACTCTCAAATGACTGTTAAACTGACTTCACATTTAACATACACTAATTTATTGGGAGGAGACCACCACAACATTAAGCCTATCATTTTATTTTTTTATTATCAATTGTTTTTTGCACTGTTTGTGTGTGTGCGTGAAGATGTCCACAGTTTTTTTTTGAGCTTGCCAAATAATTTTTTCCCCACAATATTACTGCTAAAAGTATTCAAATCAATAAAACAACCAGTGTACCCAAATGTATGCACCTTCCTACTTATGTTTAAGTAATTATTGTACATTTTCTGTAAACCCTATGAACTTCATTTCACCTCTCAAATATCACAGTGTTTATCTGCTACAAGGTCTGGTGCTACCAGATGACACTCAACCAGAGGGTAATGTGGCCCCTGAAAATGAGCGAGATCACCTCATCAACCATGAGTAAGATGGATGAGATAACCAACTCATTCATCCGAAAGGGGTTGGGGTTGCCATGTTGCCTATCTGAAGCCAGCCTTTTTGGCAAAAACATGCTGCAGCTGCCAGTGTAATCACTACAACTGGTCTACATGGAAGGAAAGGCCAGACTGGTCCTTGAGCTTAGGGAGTGGACAGATAAGGCAATGAGGAAGGCAAAAGCCAAGGTTCTGACTGGCTGCAAGTGGAATGCCCAGGCTGAGGTTGACCAGGCCATCAGTAGGCTTCAACATCAGGAGTAAAGGGCAGAGTCCAGATAGGGCCTGGGATGGGAGATGTGCCACGCTTCTGGTCCAAGGCCAACCGCAAGAACCAGCTGGCTTCGGCCTTACTGACACACCACTGATGGTGGTGGTGGAAGTGATGAGGATGGAGGAGGACCGCTTTCTCTCTCTCTCTCTCTATATATATATATATATATATATATATATATATATATATATATATATATATATATATATATATATGTATATATATATATATATATATATATATATATATATATATATAAATGTATATATACACACACACATATCTATATCTATAGTGGGCCCCCGGTTTACGAACTCCCCCTCTTACGAACTTTTCGACTTACGACCACGCAGCGTTTTTTGTCCCCCTCTAACGCACAAACCTTTCGTCTTAAGAACAATCCGACATGCTGATCAATATGTTCATATAAGTATTTTCGCTTTGCTGCATCAACGAAATTAAATGATCACGCTTGTAAGGGCAACGCTGAACGCTATTGCTCTTATAATGTCACAGTCACTGTCTCAGTCACGGTGTCAGTCACGGAGTCAATCACGGAGATGCCGATATGCTATTGGTCGATAAAGGTCACAGTCCCGGTCTCACTCACGGAGATGCAGATATACTATTGGCCAGCGTCATGTCAATCACAGAAATGCCGATATGCTTGGCCGAACGCCTTCATCTAGCTCAGTGTTTCCCAACCTTTTTATCACCGCGTCACATTTAAAGCCTTGAGGGTGCTGTCCGCGGCACAGTCAATGCCGTAAATGTATCCAGCGGACGGGGGTGGGGGGGGTGGGGGCTGTCCCCGGCACAGTCAATGTCGTAAATGTATACAGCGGATGGGGGGGGTAACTCGAATTGCTCGTATGACGGGCAATCCAAACCTATGTTAATTAGTGAATGCGTGCGACGCGTGCAAAAACCTTAGGTAAAAACATCACGACTTTATACACATATTAAAAATTAGTTACATAATCTACTGCACAGTTAAATTAAATAACAGAAATATACAAAGGAAAAATGACATTTACCTTTGGGGCGACGTGACTTGAGCTGGGTGGAGGCGGAGGGGAGCAGAGACCAACCCGCAGAATTTATTTATTTATTTTCTTAAACAAGAACTTTTCTCAAACTAGAACATTTGTCACAATTTGTCATGAAGCCCTTTATTCTTTGTCTGCTTATAACAAGTACTCTCTGAGACATGACTGCTTTGGAAGTTTACGTTCCAATTCTGCTTTGTTTTTTCATTAATAAATATCGTATTTCTCCGTGTACATGTCAACCTTGTGCATAAGTCGACCCCCCACTTTATTACTTCAATTTGGGTGAATTTTACAAAAATGTGTGTATTAGTGTACCCCTGACTTCAGTGGTTATACCGCCTCAATATGGGGGTTGAAAATGAAGAAAAAAAAATCGACTTGTACACGAAATACGGTAATTGGAATTAACTACCGTATTTGCCGCACTATAAGGCGCACCTAAAAGCCTTATATTTAAAAAAAAAAAAAAACCTGATGGTGCGCCTTATAATCAGGTGCGCCTTATATATGGGTCAATATTGAGATTGGGATCCGTAGATGAGGAATGAACTGAAAAAGTACGCGTTACCGTTTTTTTGTGTGTTTAGAGTTGAACAAGGTTTGTCATGTTGACATTGAATTATTATGCTATTGAGAGTTTAGAGTTATTATTTGAGTTATTATTATTACTTTATTACTATATCGTGTTTGAAAAAGATTTAAAATATGTCATTAATTGAGGGTGTGCCTTATAATCCGGTGCGCATTATATATAGAAAAAGTTTTAAAATATGTCATTAGTTGAGGGTGGACCTTATAATCCGGTGCGCCTTATAGTGCGGAAAATTACGGTACATGTCGGAGGTTGCCTCTGGATCTTACTACACAACATCGTGACAATGGATGAAAGTAATAGATTAAATCAACTGCTGTCATGCTTAGTCCATCATTTTAAAAACGATTTCTTATCGTTCAACAGTCTGTTGGCAAAACAGCCGTTTGTTGCTATCAAAGAATGCACACATCTGGCGAGTTCTGATAGCCTTTTCATTATAAATTGTTTGTAGGTTGTCACAAAGTTTCTTTGAACCCTAGAGTATGCCCACCACCAATTATTCCGCTTGTCCTGGAATGACGCATGGTAAAGCCACACAATTGGCTGAATGACCTCACTGGAGGTCCCTCAAAGATAAACAATATTTCACCAGCATTGAACATCATTTGAGTGTGCTTGCAGCATGGAAAATTGCATTCCTTTATAGTTCCAGTCAGTACACAATTTATCATTGCTCACATCCTTGTATGTTGTATGTTCATCCAACATGTCCGGGTGCGCGGATACATGGTGGCCAGGGTTCGCCACCCCTCTGGCCCCCCTTTGGGCTACCTGCCACAAACATGCATTACATGCATTAAGAATTGTTAAACCCCTTGATACCTCCCACAAGTTATATTAAGTAATCATGTTTATATTTCAAAATGAAAAAAATACAAATTTGATTTCATGAAACCCTGACTGAGCATGGTATGATAAAACACACACACACGGGGGCTTGCATGCGCACCTGGACATTCCTCACTCAGGTTTTGGGTTGGCCTGTCCACCCCACAGAAAAAAAAATCTGGCGACAACCCTGAACATGCCCCATTGTCAAAGTTGCTTTATGGCCCACATCCTGAAACAGCAATACATTCAGTTGCAAGGTGAACAACAAAGTGTGTCAGAGAAGTTCTAGTACTGGTGTTATAAAAGGTATATTTCAAATCCAAGCAACAAAGTACAAAGTTTCTCCTTCAAAACAATCCCCCTGTGGCGACCAAAACAACAACAAACATATGGGATTGTTCACTATCATATGTCTGGCTAGGGCTGCACAATCAATCCAATTTTAATTGTCATCACAATATTGGCTGCCATGATGCCAAGATGATCCTCTGTGATTCCGTCGAAAAAAAAGTCGACTATGTTCAGTACATGACAAATCAAGCAGTTTCAGTCATCCTACCACCAGGGGGCAAACGCAAAGTTAAGACTTCATTAAGCTTAAGAAATAGCAAGTGAGCAAATCCTGTCGCAGCAGCTAGGAGGGCAGTAGCATTAGCAGCAGCCTAAACTGAAAGCCTACAGAATGAGTGTAGTGACGTGATATTTCACATTTGTTCTGAACGCAGCAAGAGAGTAGGACGTGATGACGACACTGGAGTTGGCTTTGCGGGTGCACGTTTAGCTTTCAATTCCACCTTAGAAGCCTTTAGATGGCAATGCTTCCCACTTGTTTACATGAGAAAAGCTTCTGATTCTCTCACCCCCTAATATACCATGCTAGCTGTCAATTGAATCCATACTCACGAGTGATTCTGGTACTATTGTACTGTTTTTTCTTGCAAAAAAATAAGGCTGTTGTAGAAGTTATTACAGGCCTGTTGTAGTATGTGCTTGGTTGTAAGTGGGCTTCATTTTTTTCATTGCTTTGCATTCAGGAAGTACCGTATTTGGACTATAAGCCGCAACTTATTCCTCATGATTTGAGCCCTGCTTCTTATAGTCCAGTGGGGCTTATCTGCTGTTTTTTTTTTCCCCACCGGTCAAGCAAATGTGTGTATCTGCTCAAGGAGTCAGTTTATGCAACAACTATGAAATAGAACTGCAAAGATGTGAATCAATGGCTGTGCTCAAAAAGAGTTTTAAAGAGTGTATATATATATATATATATATATATATATATATATATATATATATATATATATATATATATATATATATATATATATATATATATATATATATATATAATTGTAAAATATATTAAAAATATTTTTTAAATATGTCTAAATTGAATAAGATTTTTGAATAAGATATTCTGCCATTCAGAAATGCAGTACCACCTTTGTTGTTTTAGATTTGTCCATAGACTTAGGGCACCCTCTTCTGGTTACTTCGAAATATTGTTTTTCTCAATAGACGTGAGTTATCCAATGTGGCAGCACGCAAAGACGACAGGTTAATATTCGAGGATTGCAGATCTTATTTTGTTTTGCCTTGGACGAGAATTGTCCGTAAGTACACAAGTTGTCAAAATTATGACACTGTTCATCTGTTTTGTTTATCGTTAGAGACATTGGAAATAAGAGTATTTTTTCGTTGTGCAACTTGTTTGTTAGCTCGAGAGGCGCTCTGTATCATTAGCTGATTACGTGTTTTATTTTTCTAGTTTTACGGCGACCTAAAGAGGGTAATGGTCAAAGGCCATTGTTCGAATAAAGCAGACCAAAAGGAAAGACAGTCTGGATGTTTGAAACGTCGTTATCCAGCTGTCTAGCTGGCAAAAAACCCGACGCTTCGGAGTGAGGACAAATAAAGAGCTTGTATAAAAGTTTGTGTACAGTATACAGTATGTATCAGGCATGTCCAAACCCGGTCCTCGAGGGCCACCTATCCTGCATGTTTTTGGTGTTTCTGTCGTCCAATGCAGCTGATTCAAATGATCAGGTTTGTTGTCAGGCTTCCGCTGAGCTTGCTGATGAGCTGATCATTTGAATCAGGTGTGGTAGGAGGACAGAAACCTCCAAAACATGCCGGATAGGCGGCCCTCGAGGACTGGGTTTGGACATGCCTGGTATATATGATTGTATTTATAATATTATGATTGTAAATATTATTTATGTGCAGTGTGTGCAATGTTCACTAAATTAATCTATCAATTAAACAATGGGAGACAGAATGCTGTTAAAGAGAGGATGTTGCAGTTGGTAGACGATTAAAAAAATGTATACAAAAAAAAATTAAACTTTCATATATCATCTTTTTGCATGAATAACTGATGTTATGATCTGCGGCTTATAGTCCAGTGCGGCTTATCCGTGGCAAACGATGTTTTTTTTGGGCAATTTTTGCTGCTGTGGCTTATATACCGGTGCGGCTTATAGTCCGGAAAATACGGTAAGTTCGCTGTGTTGCCCCGTGTGCCAAATTTTTGCCATGTCTTGCGTGATTTGTTTTCATTATTTATTTTACTTTATTATAATGATTATTATTATTAAGCGTCAACCCTTGAAGCTGTGTTAATATACTACTTGTTTAAAAATGTGCAATAAATATACATGTTCGACCAAACATGATAAATAATCAATTTCAATTTATGTGTTGTTCCATTTTTGAATGTTTATCGAGTATGTTTTACTCAGTAATTGATATTCTTCAAAGAAGGAATCTTTTGCTCAAATAACAGCTCAGCACATCTTTTGTCTTTCCTCGTTCAACTTTAAGAAGCGGATCATGCTTTATGACCTGAAATTGCGTTCTAATCACAACTGTGTTCTTTGAAGAGTTAGTAGATTGAATTTCTTGACCTCTTAATGTGCTTGAGATCATTTTCATTTTAACTAGCTGACACTGCATTAGGAATAGTGAAACAGTAAAATGTTGTTTTCCCTCATCTACGAGTTTCAAACTTTGCATGTTGCTATTGTCTTCAAAAATATCATGCAGAAAAAAAAAAAAAAAAAAAAACATCTCCACATTTCTCTAACATTGACAGCTAGAATAATGCAGCTTCGCTTCTCTTGCATTCAATCGGTAGCGTCAATCTTTCGGTAATAGGAGCTGCTTCCAAGCGCACATTGCTCTGCCTTGTTATTAGATAGAGGGTGTGGCAGAACAACATTTAAATGGAAATATCACAGTCACAGCCACAAGTGGCTCTGACATTTTTCACATACCAGCTCACTTATGTTAATTACTTAATTGTTCACAATCACATATTTTTACTGGACTCAAACCAGTATTCGCACTGCTAGCTAAACTGTGATGTTAGCTACTGACCTATCTGTCTGTTTTGTAATGCCCGATGAAGTTAGACATTACCGATGTTGTTTCTTGCCATGCATTTTCCCATTCTTTTTTTGCCAATGTCATCAACAAAGTAACTCATTATTTCAAGTTAAGGACCCTGGGACATGCTCCCATTTTGTTGGCATTACAGTATGTCACCACTTCACACTATGAAACAAGTGATGCTGCGGAATGGGTTGTCGAATTGGCATAAATTAAACAAAAGTATTTTTTTTCTTTCAAAGGAAAGACAAACTGTGTGAGAATGCAGATTTCCAACTATAAACTAGATGAGCTGTCAAGGTATTTTGTTCAAGTCCAGGTCAAGTCGACTCAGATATCAAATCTCTGGTTAAGTCATTCCCAAGTTTATGGCAAGCAAGTTGCAAAAATATAACTTGAGTCAGACTCATCATTACGCGAGTCCCCAATCTCTTTCCGCTAGATTTGAACTAATCTGATAAGCACCAATCTCCAAAAAGACAAACAGACTAAAAAATAAACAGAGAACCCCGCAGTGGTTATGGCGTCCCTGGTTTATGTTTTTTTTCACATTATGAAATGGAATACTAAGTCTTTTCTTCTCCTCTTTACGGAATTTTTCCCACTTTACAGCGTCAACAATAAATACAAAATTCAAACTTGGCGACCAGAGTGCATGCATATGACTGCACGTTGCACATGCGTCACTGCATACGTCACTAAAATGCTGGTCTGCTATTGGTCAGAGTCACAGCTCCTAAGATGCTGGTCGGCTATTGGTCGGCATCACGGCTCAGCTGGTCTGCTATTGGTCAATGTCACGGTGTCACTAAGATG
Source organism: Hippichthys cyanospilos (assembly GCF_059441005.1). Lineage (NCBI taxonomy): Eukaryota > Metazoa > Chordata > Actinopteri > Syngnathiformes > Syngnathidae > Hippichthys > Hippichthys cyanospilos. Next base: position 13,419,565 of record NC_142371.1, read on the forward strand.
CCGACATGCTAAAGACTTGATCTCGTGTGAGTGCTTACAATATCGTACATTTTAGTGCTTAATTCAAACTTTAATTGGTCAGCTATGGGTCCCAAGATTGCAAGTGATGTGAAAGACAGAAGTAAGATGATTAGTATGGAAATTAAGCTGGAAATAATCCAGAAATATGAAGAAGGCTAGGCTAGGCTACTCTCACGAGGGAATATGGCCATAAGTAGCTTAAGTCTCGTCACGCCAACGGTAGATATATTTTATTTTTCCTTATTTATTTATGATGTTATTTCATCATATACATGTACAGTATATTATCTATAAATAGCATTTATTTTGTAACGAATTTGATATGTATATACAATTCTGATTTTTAGACAATTTCTGATCTTTTTAGCTGGGGTTTTATATGCATTAGTTAATTACTATGGGTTTCTATTGTCCGCCATGAAATTGTCCGATTTCACCTGACAATCCCAACTCCAGAACGGATACATTTCATATGGCGGGGGTCCACTGCACAATAATTGCACATTAAATGGTTTTTAAAACACTTTTTGTCGGTCTGCCATATAGAATTAGAAGTTCCTAGATCTAATTGATCTCAGACGTAATCAAACACTGGTGTATTATACCATTTAGTGTAGCTTTGGCATAACTTTGAAATATTGCTTTTCACTATCATGTTATCAGATACAGCAGTGGTCCCCAACCACCGGTCTTTAGACCGGTACAAGTCTGCCGATCATTTGGGACTGTTATATTGATTCTTAATCATTTACCTCAGATGTAATAAAACACTGGTGATTAACATCAGGTAATATAGCTTTGGCATAAGTTTGAAATGTTTGTATATCATATTCAAGATCCAAGATATTTATTGTCATGTATAAAGTTGTACCACACAATAATATTCTTATTCTGTTCAGCTCCCAAGCAGCAGACTACATTCCATAATCAAGCAATAGATAAATGAATAGCAATAAAAGAACAAACAAAGGTGCTAATAATGTAGTGCAGAATATCATGTAGTGCAAAATTTTAGTGCAAGATATTGTTTACGCATGCAGTAGGAGGCAGATTAGTTTGTGAGGGATTTGTTAAGAATTCGGATAGCTTGTGGGTAGAAGCTGTTTGCCAGTCTGGCAGTCCTGGCCCTCAGACTCTTGTAGCACCTGCCTGATGGCAGCATTTCAAACAGATCGTTTTGTGGATATGTCTTGTCCTTAATGATGTATATGTAAATGATGTATACTACCATGTGCATTGAACACCATTTTTAGCCAAAAGTTTCAGTTTAATGTTGCCTTTTATACATTACTTTTGACCAGTATTTTTGGAGGCATTTTCATTCAGAGAGAATAGATCAGTCATAAATTATTTTTACAAGGATCATTCTGATTTTGCTAATACAGTGGACCCCCGGTCTATAACATCCCTGCCTTACGTTTTTTCAGCTTACTACATGATCTGGTTTGACACTGCATGATGGTTTTTTGTCCCTTGTTATGGTATTTTTCCCGCTTTACGACAAAAAAAACTGTCATGACCCTAGGGGTTAGTTGTATTTGTGTTGTTTTGTCTCTATCTTCAGGCGATTTTAGGTGATTGCTCTTATTTTCTGGTCCCGTCAAATTGCTTGCACTGCAACGTATCACTCAGATGCTGTTTCTTATTGTGCTATTGGGCAAGGGATGCTATTGGTCTGTGTCACGACTCCCTAAGATTCTGATCTGCTATTGGTTGGCGTCACTTTAAAAATGGCGGCATGCTACGGACTGGATCGAGTCTGAGTGCTTAACTATTTATTGTGCATTTTACTGCTTAATTCAAACATGAATGGGTGCGCCATGGGTCCCAAGATTTCTAGTGATGTTAAAGAGAGAAATAAGAAGATGATTTTAACGCAAACGAAGCTGCAGATAATCAAGAAATACGACGAAGGCTAAGCTATTCTAGCCTAAGCTACCCTCACTAGGGAATTTGGCCTAAAAAGCTCATCACATAAAGCTAAATAAATCCTTTTGGAATTTTTCATTTATGATGTTTTTTTTTAATTATATACATGTATATTATATCTAAATAGCACTTACTTTACTATTTTTATCCCATTTTTTATTATGTATATACAATTTTGATGTTTTTATCTGTGGTTTTACATGCATTAGCGAATTAACATAGGTTTGGATTGCCTGTCATACGGCGAATTCGCGGAATGGATTAATTTTGTAAACCGGGGGGCCCACTGTATTATGAATATGCAAGTCTTTCTTTAGGCTGTATGTCTGGTGTTACAGAACGAGGAGGAGACAAGGCCGAAGAAGGGCCTTGGACAGCCAATCCTTCCTTCCATGTGGACTGCTGCCAGAGGGGAGGGCATGATAAGAATTAGGAAAATTCTAGAAGATAATAGGCTGAAAGATAGTCATCGCCTTTTTTGCCTCATCTACTGAGAGGGTTGAGAAGTAGTGGGTAGAGTCTTAGAAGACAAAACAGCCCAGGAGCTAACCTCTGGATATAAGACAAACAAAATTGTTATCTCTTATGCCAGTTTTTATGTGTAATCCTTTCAGGCTTACAAATGCATAATTACAGATTCATTCATTTGGGCTTGGTCCCTGGCAATAGGGGCACAAAATGCACAATTTCTAATAGGAACAAGAATGGGTGGCACAATGAAACAGACCACTGGTAAGAAGTGGATAGTCGTGAGTGGTCCCATAGCAGCACTAATGAAAAATTGTCTCCCCCACCATAATTTTAGTTGCACATCCTTGGTCTATGAGGAAAAAGAAAAAAGTCTACTACTATATTTAGACGAGATCACAATTCAAACACTGATGAACAAAACAACTTTTCTGTGATGAACCCACAGCCCTAGAGCTTGTTATTGGTTGATGATGTCTACCATCCCCCAAAAAATTTTATACTCTCTTAGCCATGCCACCACAGAGGGCAACTTCGTCTATTTGCAAGTGGCAACGTAGTGAAAAAGTAATTACCAGAGCTGAGCAATAATCATTGTTACATGGGCCCATCATTGACATGTGCATGGACAAGTTTGAACTGAAATGGTACAAACTTGTAGGAGTCCCTTGGACTTTTGAAACGGATGCAAGATAAAGTGACTGAACTTAACACTGAGCATAAATTGGTAAGTATTCATTGCATTATTCATCGACACGCGCTGTGCAAGTCAATGTTAAAACTCCAAAGAGAATTGTCAATGTTGTAATTTAGATAGTTAACTTCATCAGGGAAAGGGCACTGAATCATAGACAGTTTGTTACACTTTTAGAAGAGCATGATAATGAATATGGTGACCTCAGGTACCAAACAGCTGTCAGATTTTGGTACCTCAAAGCCGACATTCATAAGTTTTGTGAGATTAAAGGGAAAAACATCCCTGAGCTCTCAGATGTAGACAGGATTGCTGAATTAACATTTGCTGGTGATGTGAATTAACTGAATACTGCAAGATGCAAGGAAACTAATATGAACAGTATAAAAACCATAACACGTTTAACATATAATTACAAATCATTTATCAGTTTCTGTAAACAATGTCATTTACTTATTTCAACATGGAAATAAAAATGATAACTGGAGTCATTTCACATTTTTGGCTCGACCCACCACAATAATTTTTGTTTCTTATTTGGCCGGTGAAGAAAAATAATTGCCCACTCCTGGTCTAATAGAATCTGGGTGGGTTGTGTTAATAATACTAAAGTATGCTTAAGAGAGTTCTAGCCAATAGTATTACTCAAACAATGGTTGTCCATGTCAACTTCGTACTTTGACTTTAAAGATCACTCAAATAAAACTTGGCATCCTGTTTTCTATTTGAAATGGATACATATGTGACAGGAGAGGTTAAATTCTCCTCCTGGTGGTCATTGTGTTAAGCTCTGCCCATGATATTATGTAGCCAATCAGCCAATCAAGACTCTGCTATAAAAAGAGACCGTTTTGCTCTTATTCCATCTCGCTCTTTGTCTCTGAGCTCTGCCCACTTCCAATTGTACTTTTATTTAGCAGGGACAGAATAACATTAGACGCTGCTGCTTTGTCTTGGTTTATACCAATTGGTGTATTGTCGCCTGGGAGTGACCTTCCCCTCTGTACGTCCAGTGTACTCTCCCAACAGCGTTCGGTCCATGGACTCAAGCCAACCCCGTTTTAGTATTTTTAGGATTTGTTTTAATTCATCTTCATCCATTGCGTGTTGGCAGGCTGATTGTTTCTACTTCTCACCATTGTAGTTGTTTTTTTTTTTCTCTTCCACAGGACTTTGGACTCCCAGCGGCGCTCCCGGTAGAGGGTTCGCTTTTATTGTGTTGCTGTGAGATTTTTGTTGAGTACTCAAAGGAGTGTGTGTGTGTGTGTGTGTGTGTGTGTGTGTGTGTGTGTGTGAATGTCACTTGGGTTTTGTGGTTTTGCTGCCTGGGAATGCACTCTCCCTCTCCAGTGTACCGGACACGGAAGCTCAGCTCTGTCGATTTACATTAATAGCCGACACCTTGTGATTATTTAAATAAAGTTATCATACATTTAATGGACACCTGCCTCTGTCTATAAAATACGAACCTGACTGCCTTGTTTGGCCTTGCTAATGCCACCCATAAAGTCCACCCCTTCATAAATGATAAATGTCATGTACTGATCTAGATATAGAGATATGTATTTGAAGTATTTTTCATGATTTAGATTTAAAAATGTATGTATTTTACCCTGTCTTTATGGGGCTTGGTCGGGCTCCCTTTCTTTCTCTACTCAAGTTTTACATTAAGGACTAAAACAAGCACAATCGATAGCAGGGTCACTATTGTGTATGCCTTTGCGTGGGGTTCATTAATTTGATGTGTTTCCAAATTGGACCAAGATGTAAAACAAATTATTTTTTGTTTTGAAATAGCTTGTTCATTTAACATTATGAAGAAACGCTTTTGAGTCGTGGTGGTGTTAGTCATACAGGCCCTCATCCTTTATTTTTAAAATAGTCCTGCAGGCCTTCGCTTAATGAATGATTTCTTTGTTTTATTTTTATTCCATTGAAAAATGAAATGGATGGGGGTAGCATACTTTGAACGTAGCTGCAAATGTTGGCGATGACATGAACTCACGTTAATTGAGTAGATGAGAGCGGCGATTCCAAGAGGCAAGCAGCAGCACAGCAAGGTGAAGATGGAGTAACCCATGTAGTCATTTACGGGGTTCTCCAGCGGTCCTCGGGTCACGAACACTGTTGGCTGGACGGTGACCGTGCCTTGCTGGAGTGGGTAATGTTGAACCGCCGTGTACTGTTGTTGTCCATATTCAGCACCACCATATGATGGCGGATATGAAAACTCCTGAAAGAACAATTCAATATTTGTTTCTACCAAATGTGATGAATGTCTAAAACTTAAAAAAAAAAAAAAAGGTCACTAACTGGCAAATACTTGTGATGAAACTACTTTCGATTTCTGTTCAGAAATATTCAGACCTTTTTTTCCCCTCTCTCGCCATACAAATGAAGCTCTCACTTTGGAAACAAAACGGAACAAAAGCAATAGAATAAAATAATTTCGATAGGGTGTAATATTGTATTGTTGTCTGCAATTTGGTTACTTTTACTTAAAGCATTATTGGTGTCTTACGACCAACTGGCTGTCTACTTCCTTTCGGCAACAGAAAGAACGTTCACCTCTGGTTTATCCCACGAAAAAAAAACGAAGACTTTTTACCCCCCCAAAAGGTTTACAGGGAAGAAAAAAAAAACTACCTGAGTAAGAGCGTAACCGCCTGGTCCTGGATGGGGGTACCCTGGCCCAGGTTGGGGTAACCCCGGCCCAGGTTGGGGGTATCCCGGACAGGGCTGGGCATATCCCGGGTACGGATTGTCCTGGTAGGGCGGAGGAGGCACTTGGCCCATGGAAGACTTCTCATTCGCCCATTCCTTCGGAGGGGCGCTAGGGTCCATAATGGTCTGTTTTCTCGAAGGAAAAACGAACCCTTAATGTCTATAGTAAAGATAGTGTCCTTTATATAATTTTGTAGGTTGCGGGAACCCTTTTCAAGTTAACCCACGTTTGACCTGATGTAAGGAGACTTGACAAAAATTAAAGCGCGAAGGAGTGGGAGGAGGGGTGTGGGTGGGGTTGTAAAAAAATGGTGTAATTTACAGAGGCTAACGGCTGGGTTTCCTCTCGAGACATCAAAATAAAAGCATGCCTACAGGTGCAAAAGCCTAGTGCTCAGGTAAGTGAAACCGTCGAGGTGATCTAACAAATCTGTGGTATACCGTATAATCAAATCAAATCAAATTTTTATTTGTATAGCCCTGAATCACCGAAGTCCCCAGGGGCTTCACAGGTGAAAAGGTCATATCAAGACTTCTTTAAAAAAAAAAAAAAAAAAAAAAAAGAAGTCATACAGAGACTTCTTTTCATCATAAGTACACAACAGCGTCCCATGCTCAAAGTTCCCAGAAGGGGAAGGAAAAACTCAAAAACCCCAATTTAGGGAAAATCAAAAACCTTCAAAAGGGACCACAGGTGGGAGGAGCCCCCATCCATGCTCAACAGGTAGAAGTGGATGTTATGTGTACCAAATACAGCCAAATACAGACACACAATACCGATTACAGAATAATATTGTGCCATATTAGGCAGGAACCATCCAGTGCAAAGATGTCCAGCCAGGTGGTCAATTCCCATTGGATTGAGGACGAGAATCAATTTAAAGTCACGACACATCACATCAAGCACCCTCACCACCTCTTACTACTTATGTTTGCATACACTATACGTATTTATAATTGCAGCACTCTATATTTAATTATGAACAAGTAACAAAAGTGCAGCAACACAAAAGAACAGTTGGCAAACAACAAATTAAAAAGCTATCACAAATGAAACTCGTAACCAATAATTTTGCATTGTTTTCCAGAGCGCTTTCTTCCTTTATTTCTTTTATATTAAAAGCATTGATTTTTTTTCCCCAAAAGTGCTGTCAACTGGCTTCTCGGCATGAGAGTCCTATCAAAAATGAGGACCAAAAAAAAAAACGAATGGAACAGAAAATAATATGCAGTTAATGGAAAAACATCGGTAGTCCCATTTGCTTATCTGTACATAGAGGTGCTCGATTAACCTGAACAAAGTTAAAAAAAAAAAAAAGGAATGTCCAACGCAAAGATGGTGTGACGTCATGTTGAAGTGATACCATATAGCTCTGCTAAACTTTAAACAGAAATACAAGGGTGATTCGTTTGAACGATATGGGTTAGTGTGCGGTGTGTAATGGGTGAGAAAGTCCATGCAATATAGATTTTGTGTTAACCTTGTATTTATCGCAGTCAATTTTGAAACCAGCGTTTTTCCAATGGAAAACTGTGGATACATTGCCATCTTCAGGCTAGAGAGCGCAAATACAGAAACGGCCTTTAAGGTGGAAAGCAGAGACCTATTGTTTTGTTTGCGATCGCTTGAAGAAGTCAAAAGAACAACAAAAAACGAATCAAAGAATACGAATCAAAGAATGTTATTAGACTATTAAAGTTGGGATTCTGGAAAAAGAGTGAAAGATAGTTATTCCACAAATTTTTCAGAAAAAGAGCATCCTCAGGGGTACACCATGTGTTCGGAGGACTCGTCACAGTATCTGTGGCGGTTGGCAAAGAAATGCCGTGCATTCGCCGGAAGAGGGCAATGTTGTATTGAAACATAACCTAATTTTGTTCTGTTCGATTTCTATATTTTGTATTTCGGTTGAAATGGCTCCATATTATTTCTAAGTCCATTGGAGCAATAGTGTTAATTTATGGATGATTTTCAATCCGTTAGCTGCAGAGTTTAATTAGGGTCGCGAAAGGGGCTTCCGGGAAAATCATTCACGCTGCTGTCATCGGGTCGGACGCGACGGCACGCGTGTATCCAACGACGTAAAGTGTTCCAGCTTTGTCTGTTTAGCGGCCCAAAGTGGTATGTTTGGTTTGGTTTATGTTTAAATGCATGTTATGTTGTCCGTAGCTGACATCTCCTTTGTATGTGTCAGTTCTACGGTGTGAACTGTTGCAAACAAGTGCAGTCAGTAAAGCATCAGTACGAAGAACCTTGGTGTCTCTCCCTCTTTTTGGACAAAGCCGGCATATATCTGTTGCGACTTCAAAATATGCACTCACAACTCTAAACGGCATGATGAAGAAAAAAAAATGCTCTTTTTGATCACTCTTCATATAGAGTAGTGCGTTACGACCAAAAAGTTACGCGCAGTTAATGGGCGTCTTTTTATATACTTCATCCTGTTGTTTTTTCTTTGTTTTATTATAATTTTTTTTTAGTACCGCTACTTGCTGGACAGGAAGGGTTGTGCAGTACTCCCTGCTTCTCGCCATTAGCCCAATTTGATCAAATTATACCTAGTCCAGTGTCAAATTTCATATTCACAAAGCCAAATTTTAAACATTTCTTTTATGTTTTAAAGCAGGGGTGTCAAACTCATTTTTATTAAGGGCCACATTGTAGTTGTAGTTTCTGTCAGAGGGACGGTAGGACTGTGAAGTCAAATCTTTTTAAAATGCTTTTGTAAAACACGCACCAAAAACTGATTGTGAATTAAAAAATGCTTGTATTTTCTGCACAGATTTTTAAAAGTTAAAGACAACTTGCTAATTTGCTATTTTAGCCAGAAACTTGAAGTCAAATCAGCATTTCGCAGGCCACAAAAAATGATGTGGAGGGCCGGATCTGGCCCCCGGGCCTTGAGTTTGACACCTGTGTTTTAAAGTGTTAAAAATTGATATTGATTTTGAATATCTTAAAGTGACACTGTATAAGATTTAGACTTTAGATTTCGTTTTTCGTTAAAAATGAATAAATTATAAATTGTTCTAAATGTGTTCTTGATGACCAACAGTATGTTTAAAATATAATCGTAGGTCTAGTAATCATTAAATCATATTACATGGGGGGTGGCACTCCTTCGCAGGTCGACCCCCCATGTGAAGGGAAACTTGTGGGCCACACGGAACCCCCGCGACCAGGAACTCTTGAGCTCCTGGACCTTTTGGTGTAAAAGGTGCTCATATTGGACTTGTCCCTGATTTCACAGTGATTGTACGCACAAGCGTCTTAAAAATTATGTTGGCTAATTGAGTTTCAGTCTGGACTTCGAGACAAGAAGGATTTCAAATGCATGAACCAAGTGTAAAGCAATGAAGTCCTCTTCAGAATTCGAGCGGACATACATCGCTTACGGCATTAGCCTCCATGTTCATAGAAAAATGCTTGCCAATGGACCTTAAGCACACAGATAAATTCCTCAACAGAGCCATTATGAGAGAAGGATATATTTTGCTTTCAAATAACGTGTCACTTTGTGGATCCACATTGGTGCGTGCAAAAATTGTATATGTATTTTTGCCATGTTTATTTGTTATTAAGTCAGCGGCAACAAAATTAAATGTAAAAAATATCAAAGAAAAAGAATTATTTTAAATGCTCTGGTTAATGGAGACCGAAAACCTTCCACGAAAAGTAAAATCTGCATAGTAGGAGCCCCCCCTCCATTGTCCAGGAATCTTCATGCATGTATGTGGGTAACAGAATGTTTAAAATGTGAAAAGCATTTTTACGTTACATTTAGAGACAAAGGTTGCTGCTGTACAAATATTTACTTAAATATTTAATTGACCATATACAGTACCTGTACTGTTATCGCTCCTCATTGCCATACCCCTCGGCCATAGTCAGGGAACACAGAGGGCCGGAGTTGCTCTCAGTGTAGCGGCCCTCAGATGTCGACGTAGAGTGGAGCTGATCATAACAAAGATGATAACAAGAAACCAGAGTTTACTCCGTGGTTTACGGAGGAAACGCGTATGTGTAAATTGTTAAGTAGACAACTTGAGCGTAAATGGCGAACAACTAAACTCGAGGTTTTCCGTCAGGCCTGGTGCGATAGCTTGCTGAAATATAAAGAGGCTCTTAGGTTAGCAAAAACCAATCACTTTTCCAAAATGATTAGTCTTAATAAAAACAACCCAAAGTATTTATTTGAGACGGTAGCGCAGCTAACACAGCAGCAGCAGGTTAATCATAATTCCCTCCATTCAGCACACGATTTCATGCAATTCTTCACTCAGCGGATTCAGCTAATAAGGGAAGAAATAAAAAAGGCAGCGCCGCTCACCACCTCGACTATGAATGTTGATGCTAGTTCGGACAATCAGGTTCATGAAAGTCTGGCTACCCTGTCCCAGTTTGATTTAGTATCCCTGGAGTGTCTTACACAACTAGTTAATGCAGCAAAGCCGACGTCCTGCATGCTCGACCCGCTTCCAGGCAAACTCGTCAAAGATTTATTCCCGGTCTTAGGGTCATCTGTCTTGAATATTATCAACCTGTCACTCTCCTCTGGCATTGTACATGAGACTTTTAAGACAGCTGTCATTCAACCATTACTTAAGAAACCTCACCTAGATCCTGAAGATCTCTCTAACTATAGGCCAGTGTCACACCTTCCGTTTATCGCCAAAATTCTTGAGAAAGTTGTAACACAACAGCTTAGCGATTTTATGATAGACAACAATAGATTTGAACTCCTTCAGTCAGGTTTTAGGGCCAACCACTCAACTGAGACAGCCCTAGTAAAAGTGACGAATGATCTTCTATTAGCCTTGGATTCCAACGTCTCATCAGTATTGTTACTGCTTGATCTTAGTGCCGCATTTGACACTATTGATCATCATATTCTTATAGAACGTCTTAGATCATGTGTTGGTATCTCGGGATCAGCACTTTCTTGGTTCAGATCTTACATCCTGGGAAGGACGCATAGTGTTTCTTATGGTGATGCGATCTCTGAGTCTTTCTCCGTCTCATGTGGTGTCCCGCAGGGGTCAGTACTTGGTCCCTTACTGTTCAACATCTACATGATTCCTCTCGGCGATATTATACGCAAACATGCTATTAGTTTTCATTGCTATGCTGATGATACCCAACTCTATATGCCCTTAGAAATAACGGTACATAAATAACAAGTGCAGTAAACTGGAGGCTTGCCTTGCCGAGATTAAACAATGGATGTCTTCCAATTTTCTGCTTCTCAACCCTAATAAAGCTGAGATGTTATTTATTGGCCCTGCTCATCATCAGCACTTGCTTAAGAATACCACGCTGAACCTAGAAAACTGTATTATTTCCCAAAGTAGTTCTGCAAAAAATCTCGGCGTGATATTCGACTCCACTCTCTCCTTTCGAGCACATATTAATAACATGACAAGAACGGCGTTTTTTCACCTCCGCAATATAGCTAAAATTCGCCCTATTCTTTCTCTTAGCGATGCAGAAACATTAATTCATGCATTTGTTACGTCGCGCCTAGACTATTGCAACATTTTGTTTTCTGGACTTCCCATGTCCTACATTAAAAGCCTGCAGTGTGTACAGAATGCAGCAGCAAGACTTTTGACAAGGACGAGAAAGTTTGATCATATTACTCCGATTCTAGCTGACCTGCATTGGCTTCCAATACACGTGAGATGTGATTTTAAGGTGCTGTTAATTACTTATAAAATTCTACACGGTTTAGCTCCTTCCTATCTCGTCGACTTAGTATCACCTTATGTTCCGCCCCGACAACTTCGATCGCAAAATGCCGGTTTGCTATCGACCCCACGGGCTAAAAAGAAGTCTGCGGGATCAAGGGCATTTTCCATTCGCGCGCCAGTACTATGGAATGCCCTACCTATGGAAGTTCGCGCAGCCACCTCAGTAGAAATCTTTAAATCCCGACTAAAAACACATTTATATTCAAAAGCATTTTGTTAATTTAGCCTGTCTGTAGCCTTCTTCTTTTTTCTTTTTTCCTGCCCCCCTCTTCCGGCTGGGAGAGGGGGCTAGCTAGATGGTGAGGGTTGACTTGACCGCCTCCATTGGGTCCTGCGTTGGTCGACCATCACGGGTTAGGAGTTCGGCCGTCTGCAGTCCACCTGGCTGGAATGTGGGATGGTTCCTGCCCAATGGCCTTGCCTGCTGTCAAGACATCACTGCACTATATAGCACAATATGTTTTCTGTAATTTATGTCGTTTCTGTGTCTGGTACATGCAGCATCCACTTCAACCTGTGGGCCTGGAAGGGGGCTCCTCCCACCTGTGGTCCCTTCTGGAGGTTTCTGATTTTCCCCAAATTTGGGGTTTTTGAGTTTTTCCTTCCCCTTCTGGGAGCTTTGACAGGGGATGCTGTTGTGTACCCTATACTGAAAAGATGTCTCTGTACGACCTCTTTTCATTCTGTGAAGCCCTTTGAGACTTCGGTGATTTAGGGCTATATAAATAAAATTTGATTGATTGATTGATTGAGTTTACACTCAAAATTCCAATTTATTACAACTTGTCACATCTTCCCAAAACTCTGTGCTGTCATCACCATACTCCTTGCCCTGCCATTGTCACCCACATGTGTTTCATTTGTAGACTGCTGCCTTGAGGTATAACAACAGCATGAACAAGGTTGGATGGCCAATCAGTGAATCACCTCACGGGCGCGCCGACAAGATATGTGATTGATTCCCAGTGCAACATCGACCAATGAGGGCAGGCGTTGTGCTCCACTCATAGGCCTAAGTTGCGCCGGGAGACAAACATGTGTCTTGTAGGTGTACCATTGAGTTAATTGACTGATTGTCTAGCCCAGGGATGGGCAAACCTTTTGATCCCAAGGACTGCAAGAGGTTCTAAAATTTAACAAACGGGCAAGACCAGTAGCAGATGAATCGATTATTTTGATCATCCACTTCATAAGAGAAAACAAATGCAGGATATCTAGAAACGTGCATTAATTTCAATAGAAAATCAACAAAAGTCTCATGTATTTAACTATCTATTGAACCCTCTTCCAATAACTGAAAATTAAATGAGCAAAATAGTTAAAAAAAAATAGCTAACAGATATACTTTCTGTTAGCTTTTTTTTTTTTTAACACATTGATAGTTCCGCTATGTTTTAGGACGTTAACATTATCACTCTTCTAACGTGGCCGACAGGGGCAAACGCGCTGCAAATGCCATAGCACTTTTTCCCAAAACGGAAACACATTTCCCAAAACAGAAACACATTTCCCAAAACGGAAACATGCACCAGGGGAAAACGCCCTGCAAAGCAACATCACTTATCCCAAAACGGAAACACACTCCGGGTGAAAAACAACTGCAGATTGTGATTCTCAAAACGGAAATGAGGGGCCACTGGGAGACGCTATCGTGTGACCAGATCCTCGGTGGAAGTGTTTTCATTAACCAGCCCTTACACATTACACATTACTGGGCTACACAGGCAATTTTAAACGTCGATAAACCCACATCAGCGGTTAAAACTTGTCATTATATGTGATGCTGTCAAAACCTTAAAAAAAAAAGTGTAATAACGAAGAAACCACATGTTGCTGTTCTAGTGTACATCTTTACTCTTCACATGCCATCACAAAAACGGTACAAAATTGTTCAAATCATTAAAAACAAAGCCACAAGGTTCAAAACATCAAAGGTTCATTCCAATATGCCCACTGGGTGAGGGACATGGTCCTAGTGCCCCCAACAGCCCCCCCCCCCTCTCAAACACCCAGAAAGGCATAACGAAATCCTACAGGGTATTCACTAGTCTGATACCTTGAGTATACAGTCCGGTCCTGGGCAGTATATGTGACACCAGGAGACTCAGGTGCGATAGGAGTAAGGGTCAGACACTCAGCGTGAAAACCACATGAGGTGTCATTGCCAAATGGATGTTCTGTGGTTCCGCAGGAGCCGGAGCGACACCGCTCATCTGGATGCTGGTAGGCATGGTGGGTTTCTGAGGGACCAGCCTGTGCCTGGGCCTAAACCTGCTGCTGCACTACCACCAGCTGACCCGCTCCAATGTATGCCAGGACCATACCTGTGGGCATGGTGAATCCGAGGGGCAGCTGGATGATGCTGGCTTGAGGCCTACTGCAGAGGCTGGACGGACATCAGTGGTGGATGAGGCCACCCGGCTGGACGATCCCGGTTGACGGCTCAGGACTTCGGAACTGGACTGCACCAGCCGTTCTCACCAGCGCCTGTACCAGCCTGTTGCTGGCTGCCCAGGGGCACCGAGGGACTCCGCGACGGGCGAGAGAACCCTTGGCGGGGTGCGGGCGGGGACCACCAGATTCCCGGAATCAGGCTCACTTGGTACCAGCCTGTTTATTACCCGACGTGTAGTAGGCTGGTTGAGGGACGCCATGACCATGTGGGACATCTGCAGTGATTCCTCACAGTTGGAACAGCGCCTCAATAAACTGAAACCACATGGCCGGATCGCTCTGCAAAACTCAGGCACTTTCGCCGATGTCACGATGCCTGACGATTGTGAGTGTTGGGGCGATGTAGCCGAGGATGACACCTCTTCAACACCTTGCTGAAACATTCTGACGTCCGGGGTCACACATGTGGCGAGACGATCTCTTCAACAGCCTGCTGAAACATTCGAACGTCTGCGGTCACCAATGTGGCATAACGATGAATCCACTGTTGCTGTTCTGGTCTTCCTCTTCGCATGCCTTGAACAACATTGTCCAAATTCTCAAAAACAAAGCCACAAGGTTCAAAGCATCAAAGGTTCATTCCAACATGCCTTCTGGGTGAGCGACATGGTCCTAGGGCCCGCAAAATATTTTCCAATAAATATCCACAACATTTTATGGAGTCCCAATTACAAATCACAGTTTAATATAAGAAGAACATCATTTTATTTCTTTACTATTAATTGAATATGAACAAACTAAAATAACCTCAAACATTGTGGCGAGGCGAAGAAACCACACGTTGCTGTGCTAGTGTAGATCTTTACTCTTTGCATGCCATCACAAAACTGACACAACAAAGTCCAAACCAGCAAAGACAACGCCAAAAGGTTCAAAGCATCAAAGGTTCATAGCAACATGCCTACTGGGTGAGAGACATGGTCCTAGTGCCCGCCACAACACTTTAAAAATGGTGTTCCAAGATGTTTGACCCCATTTCGTAGGCCAATAAATTTGACCATTTTTGTTAGAATGACCTCAAGTTTTCACAACTTCTGTAGAAATGTTTCATGTTTTTGAGTGTAATGTTTGGTGGTTTTTTGGTGGTCTTTTCAGGTTAAGAAATGCCGTTCACTTCAGAAGAAAAGGCATTTTGTGTGTTAGAGTATGCTCGGTCTCAGTCACCGAAGACAGTGCAGCGTGCCTTCTTCACAAATTTTGAGGGCACCAAGTACAAAACAAATTAGGACTTGGCACCACAAATTTCAAGAAAAGGGCTGCTTATGCTTACCTAAATCGCCAAGGTTCAAAAAAAGAAAACGTTTTTATATATATATATATATATATATATATATATATATATATATATATATATATATATATATATATATATATATATATATATATATATATATTCTTCGCACTATTTTAATTATTATCATTGTTGTATGAGAAAGATTATAACAGGAGTAAAATATGTGCAACTGTTGCATGTATAACTTCCTTTAACTTATTTGCCATATGTGAGTTTGCTTGAGTGTAGCTTCATTCTTGAAATTCAGGGTCATAAAAGATAGAGAAGGACATTCTTTTCAAAGGTACTTTAAAAAAGAAAAGGACAAGAACAAGAAGACAGTGAAGGTACTATGGCCACACATAGTTGTACTTTGCATTTTTATGTTTCTTATATCCCAGCGTATGTTTTTGCATTAACCCCAGCATCTATTGAGCCTCATCTCTCTAGGCCCTGCATTTTTTGGTTCCACCTTTCCCACATCCCCGCATCTCCTTACACTACCATCCAAGTTGTGACAACATTCGTGTGAAAACTGGAACTGAAAAGTTAATTTTTTTTTCGATTTCTGCAAATATACGCAAGAAGTGGTTTTTATAAAGTATTTCAAAGTGCGCCAAATTTTTATCACCTTTGATTTCTTCATCAAGGCAGTTCCAAAGATTTGCACCACATCTTGTCACACACATACTCTTTAGTGTGGTTCGGGAGTAGGAGTTTTTAAATTAAGTTTGCAGGGAGCAAATTGCTGTGTATCTTGAACATAAACTGATTTGATTTAAATGTTATGAGGTCCTTGAACTTTAATGTTTTAACTGAAGAAAGAGGGCACTTGTATGGTCCCAATATCCCACAGAACTAATAATTCATATTGCTTTCTTTTGTATTATGTACTCTATAATGGTTCAATATTACTCTTATGTATTTCCCCACAGCTCTACACAGTAGGTTAAATGTGGTGACATCAGTGAGCAATAGATTATATGTAATGCCTTCTTATCAAGATATTTGGATTTATACATCAAAGCCACAATTTTAGCCATTTTGGTTTTAACTTTGTGCGGTCCCCAAGAAATTATCATAAGAAATGTATGTACATGGACTCAATTTCAATGTCATCGATCATAATATGTGATTTGTTTATTCATATTTTCCTGACCTTACCAAAGAACATAACTGTATTATCCCTGGGTGATTGTGCTTTTTGTTTTAGGCGAAGTCCTCGTGCCGTCGCAAGGGGGCGGGGTCACCGGCGGCGCACCTGATAACCATCATCAAGGCCTTATTTAAGACGGCTTGCGCAGGAGGAAATCGCTGGGTTTTTCCATGAGCCGCTCCTCACTGACGCTACTGTGATTCCCAGCATTTTCTTTCCCGAGTTTCTGCCGCCGTGCTTTTTTTAATTTTATTTGTACTTTAGCTTGTGCCTTTTTGCTTCGTTTGCTCATTTGCCTTTTGCTCCCCCTCCGGGCTACCTAATTTTTGATTGTCCTCCCTCTGACATTGTTCCCTTGTGCACGGTTACCTGAGTGTCTAGGCCCTTTTGGTCTCTCTTTTTGCTGTACTTTGTATTTTGGACTCTCCCACATTTGCCGTGTGATTTTCTATTAATAACCCTTGGTGCTACTCCCTCGTGTGTCGTGTCATAGTTATTCCCAACGATAATATTGGTTTATAGTATATGTAGTGACAATTTATTTCCTGCAAACAAATTTAGCTTGCATACTTTATTTGTGGGATCTGTAATAAGTTTTTCAAGATTTTACCTGAGTGCATGATTGTCTGCAAACAGGATACATTTTAGTTTTTCAGACACCAAATATATATCATTAATATACAAGTTAACTGCTGTTAGCCATTAATTAGGTAATGAAACTAAATTGTTTAAACAGATTCAAAGTAAAGCGTACCTTTTAGTTCTCCAAGAGCTGATCAATGAAAACACTTCCGAGGATCTGGTGCCACGATGGCGTCTCCCAGGGGCCTGGCGCATTTCCGTTTTGAGAATCACAACCGGCAGTTGTTTTTTACCCGGAATGTGTTTCCGTTTTGGGAAAGTGTTGTGGCATTTGCAGCGCGTTTTCTCCTGATGCGTGTTCCCATTTTACAGCGCGTTTCCGTTCTGGGAAACCTGTTTCCGTTTTGTAGCGCGTTTCCGTTTTGGGGAAAAGTGCTGTGCCATTTGTGGCGCATTTGCCCCAGTTGGCTACCGTCCTCTGTTCCTGATTGATCATTTTTTCAAGTTTGGTGAGCTGTAGTTTGACCATGACTGGTCCAGCCAGTCAATCTTGTCCAAGCTACTTGACTGCCTCCAAAAAGCAGTCAGAACGTGCAGAAGGAGCAATACAATCAGTAATGCCTCCCTTATATCATCAGTTTTTTTTTCACTTTGAAAATTGTAATCGTTGTTTGTCAGATGACGGCCGGTCTGTCAGCAACTTCTGCCGCTAATATGCTCCCCAATAAAGTCAGCTGTGTTATGGCTATGAATGACAAGTAGTGACTTCAAACAACATAGTTTATTCACTCAAATGAACCCTTCTTGGGGACGAAGTCAACTGACTAATGTCACACTAACTATAAAGTGATCGTTGTTTGTGCTCCAAAAATGCACAAATACAGCAGAAAAACACGCAAGCCAGCAAGAGGGGTGTGGCGGATTGACAGAGTCTAACACGATGCAACATGCAGATCTTTCATCCTTATGTTGCAGCTCTCCGTGGCTTGGGAAAATAAATAATGCTTGGTTCAGATCGACTATGTGAATGGCGTAACATGCGACGCATTTGAATTGCAGTCAATGAAATTTGCTTGATGGGGTGATAGGGCAACAACTATAGATGTTTGGGGTGACGGGCCATGAAACGTGACGCGAGACAGCCAATCAGTTTTGGGAAGGTAAGAACAGGAAACAGAAATACAGCGTGGCCTACCGGTATAAAGGTAAACATTTTCAAAGTAAAATAAAACTGAACATTAAAAAATAAGTGCTTGAAGAATACAACATAAATGTCCTAATGCCCCTGCGTGCGAGCAAGGATAGACTGAAACATTGGGTCTAGTTCTTTTCTTGACAGCAAGACAGTAACCTCCTTGGCTAAAAGGTAAATAACAAACAGAGAACGTAAACAGGGCATACAGCGCAACCTTCCAGATTAAAAGCAGGTATTTCAAAATAAGATAACACCTGTAAGTAAACAATACAAACCAGAGCGCTTGAAGAATTCTTGACAGAATAAATCTCATCTAAATGCCCCTGTTTGTGAAAACGGATGGATTCAGGTGTTCATTTCTGATTTAATAAAGTGTTTGCAGCTCCCTGTGTTGCCTCATCTGTGAAAACTGGGTCAAAATGTCTGTTTGAATTTTAAGGGTTTCCAACCACTGGTCTATGATTAAAACAGCGGATAAAAATGACACTTCCGACATTATCAATCCATCTTTTTCTTTAACATTCCCGTCATTCGTGCGTCCATCAGCAAGCCCGACGTCCATTGGAGACAATTTGACGGACAGTCCGTCAGTGCTGATGGAGTGCCCAACTCTGCCTAAATTCATAAGTGTCCCCTTCATGTCACAATGTGCAATTGAACCAATTGAGCAATTTAGTACATTTATGCAAACAAACGTGCAAGTGTCCAGAGAAACAAAAACGATCTTGACATGTTGTTTTGCCGCCATTTTGAGATTAGATATGAAATAGGAAGAGTGCTGGCATACAGTATCCTTCAGAAGTCCATACCATATACCTACAAATAGCAGTGCTGCTGCTTTACTTAGTTGAGAAACACAAATAAAATGTTTTTTCAAAGTTATTGTTTCAACAACTGTTTAATTGAAACATGGCTGAGAGATTGTTTCTGAAGGGTAAAATCTATCGTCTTATTTAAAGAAGCTAAATAGATGAGCAAAATTAGATTATTATCAATTATTGACACAATTCTTAACATAGTGTAACTCACATATAATTTTTACTCTGTCCTTTATGTATGAAACATGGGTACATGAAACGAGCGTTAGGCAACTTACAAGAAGTAGCTAATGGGCTCCAAGTAGCTACATTGTTATTAAACATACAATACAGACTAGTGGGATACATTAACTCACGTAACAAACTGTTTTTGGTAACTGGTTTCCATGTTAACAGGTGTCACATTGACTACAATAAATTCAAGCGTTTAACCCAAACTGATGAATAATTATGACAAAGTATAAAACATGAAATTGAATAATATGACAAGAAAAGCCTCAACAAGTGTGTGTGCAAGGTTTTCAAATGCAAGTGTGTGTAAGTTCCTGGAAAGTTTGTTACAGAGCAATCGTCAGTTACAAATGAAGCCCAGATTTACAACTTGCGGTTGGTTTCCTGAACAATGAAAATCCTCTCGAACTCTCTGAAATGCTGTTGCTTCAGTTGTATTTGACTTCGGGATGTCACTGTGTTCTTGTCAACTTCTAGCAATCACAGGCACGACCTGCAGGCAAATAATGTGATATCTAGCTTTGACAACACTGATGGGGAGACCAACAAAATATTTCTTGAAGTTTCCTGTTCTGCAGAAGAAACGTCTACTACTATTACCTTTGTGAGGTTAATCTCTACTTTGAACTTTCAACATACATAAGTGGTTACCTCACGGCATCATCTGCCATGCTTACTCTCCACATTGTATGAGGTTCTGTGACATAAGTTCATCCACAGTCAAGCACATGGGCAGAGTAAATATAACTTTAGACTTTGGCAGGATGGCTAACGGGTGATAAATTTGTCAATATTTCAACAGGAATACAGAGGCCTATTTTACAACACAGACGTACAATATATGCAGTGGAACAGCAAGGCCTTCTATATTGACTTAAACAGTATTAGAAGCACTGCCCTACAATGACAACACAAAATATTTCATCAATGAAATTGTAATCATTTGTTTCGGAATATTAGTTTCTCAATATAGCATTTCCTGATGCGGCACTGTTGCCAGTAGGAGATTTTATTGTTTTGCCCAATCCGATTTTTTCCCTCTATGTCAGGGTGTCAAACTCATTTTTATCATGGGCTCGTCACACATTTACACATTTTGAAATCTGATGCAACTAAAAACTGTTCAAAAGGGGTAAAAGTTAAAGACAACTTGCAAATTGAGGATTTTTGAGGGAACCTTAGAGGTAGAATTAGCATTTTGTGGGCCACATAAAATTATGTGACGGGCCGGATCAGGCCCCTGGGCCTTGAGTTTGACAACTGTGCTCTATGTGCTACTGTGTCAGTCTAACTTGACCAGGGCCTCCGGAATCGTTAGTGCAGGCCAATTCAACTTAAAACACGTGACTAAATAACTACATAAATACTAATTCTGAACTGCTTCAGACGATGTAGTATATGGCAGTTTTGTTTTTGTAGTTAAGTATTCATTGCTTCTATAATTGCGATGTAATAACCCCCACTTAGGCCCCAAATACCAACCAATCCGTTGATTTTACATAGAATTTGGATAGTAGTATTTGCCATGCCTGCTAGGTACTGTATTTATATGTTACCTTTGTCAGCCAGCATTGCCTGTGTATTGCTTCCTGCCCTCCTCCTGCAGAGAAATGAGCACAATAAGCGAGACAAGACATGGAAATTTTCAACTGCAATTGTCTTAGCATTTTAATGTGCAAGTATCACCTTTTGTCCTGCTTGAATTTGCACCTGCAGTGGCCACCTGTGCCAAGAGAAAAGAGCAGGCTTTATATGGTATGTCCAAAGCTTTTTTTTTTGGTAGCATTTCTAAAAGACTTCTTTCATGTAAACAAGAAGATGTACGGGCTCATGTGTGTGGGTTATGCATCTTACTGAGCAGGATGGTAATGCCAATGAGACAAAGGACAGCTGCAAGAATCAGACCTCCAACACGCAGTCTGTGGTAGTCTGTTCAGATCAGGATTTCAGTAAGATGATATAAAAGCATACATCACAAAATCTGATTTAAGTAAAGGTGGATTCCATCCAGACTGGTCCCCAGTCAGTTGCAAATATGAAGACAAGAAAAAAACAACGTTTGGAACGAAACTTTATAATATATTGCTACTTCGTACTTGCTTAGAAAAGTAACATGAGGTGGTAATTGAATCATAATATAATAAAACAAATGAACTACCAGAAAAAGTAAGCATTTTAACTACCGGTACATTTAGGGAGTTGCTTTATGTCAAATAATTTTTTTATATCTATGTCAAAAGAGTTTTTTTTAGCAGTTTTCAAAAGACATTTGAAATTAATAGAATTACAAGGTAACAGTTTTAAGACGAGTTTAAAGCCGCTAACCCCCCCGCGCCACTTTGAACCCCTATAACCTTTAATGAGAAAACTAAGATTTTCCCATTGTCACATCTGATCAATTAAATTAACCAAACAGGTCTCTGTCACGTTCTGTCTGTCTTTGTTGTGGGATTTAGTTTGTGCAGTATCAGTTATAGGTTCTCTGTGTTGCCCCCGCGTCTGTCGTCACTGTAATTAGCCTCACCTGTCACCCGGCTGTGTCAATAGGCTGTGTTCCAGCCTATTATTTCGACCAGTCAGTTTCCCCCCCGCCCCTTGTTGTTCCCAGGTGTCTTGCATCTTAATTAGTTCTGTTAGTATTCAAGCCCCAGTGTTTTGTCCCGTCCCTTGTCGGGTCATTGTACGTCTTCCCTCCGTTGCCTCACGCTGCCCTGAACCCATCCTTCCTGTGTTGCCTCCCGTTCCTTGTTGCCCCAGTAAGTTTGAGATTAGCATTTTTCTTGTGCTTTCTATTTTTTAGGTTCTTTCCAGGTCCACTCAGACACAGAAAACTAGTCGTCTGTAACCCCCCCCCCCCCATTTTATATTCATGATTTCTATGTTGTTTTTTTTAAAATTTGGGTTTAATTTTAAGAAACAAGTAAAATAAAAGGATTTACCAAAGGTAAATGGGTCATCATCAGCTGCAGAGACAGAAACAAGTGGGTATCAGCATCAGATACATAACAATTAAAGGGACACTGTAAGATTTAGACGTCTTCCATTAAAAAGGAAAATATTGAATGATTATAAATTTCAAAAACATGCAAATAAATGTATTCTTACCGACCAACAGTATGTTTTAAATGTAATCGTAGTTCTAGTTATTATTAGACCTAGTCTAGGTCTAGTTATGGGGCGAGGCACTTCTCTGGAGGCTGCCATGTTTGTTATAGCTACAGGCAATGGTAAATGCAGTACCATCTGCTGTCCGTAGTGAAAAACTGTAAAATCCTGTCCCTTCAAGGTGTGTTAGAAAAGTTATACGAATGGTGGCTCAAGAGATATTCAATACGGTGGACCCACTTGTAACAGTGTCCATGTCTTACGTTTTTTTTCATGTTGCGACGTGGAATACAGAGTTTTTTCGTCCCCTCTTAACGGTATTTTTCTGGCTTTGCGACAAAAACAACTGTCATGACCCCAAGGGGTTGGTTGTATTTGTGTTGTTTTGTTTCTATCTGCAGGCGTTTTTAGGTATTTACACTTAGTTTCTGTTCTGTTATCTAACTGCCTCTATGCAATGCGTCACTACAATGCTGGTCTGCTATTGGTCAGTGTCTCCTCACAGAGATGCTGGTCTGCTATTGGTCGGCCTCACTCGTTTCAAAATGGTGGAATAGTAAAGCTTTGTTTTATCGCGAGTGGTTACAAATCCGTATTTATAGTGCATTTTAGTGCTTAATTTAAACTTAAAAAGGTTAGCCATGGGTCCCAAGATTACTAGTGATGTTAAAGAGAGAAGTAAGAAGATGATTTATATGGAAACAAAGCTGAAGATAATCAAGAAATACGAAGCTAGCCTAGCCTAGGCTACCCTTACTAGGGAATATGGGCATAACAAGCGCCACTCAAAGGTAAATAAATCCTTTCTATATGTTTTATTTATGATGTTTTCTGATTGTATACATTTATATTATATATACATAGCACTTACTATACTATTTTGGTACCAATTTTTAATATGTATGTACAATTTTGATGTTTCTACCTGGGGTTCTAAATGCATTGGCTATTTAACATAGGTTTGGATTGCCCGCCATATGGTGAATTCGTTTTATGAGCCCAACCGCGGAACGGATTAATCTCGTAACACGGGGGCCCACTGTATTTTGAGCCCCAACTACCAAAAATGTTTTTTCAATATATTCAGACCCAGGGGATCAACCAACACATCTACAAAGAGGCCCTCTCACTTTTGATTATTTCAGTGAAGAAGTGGTGAGAATTATGGCACAGCTACTTTGTCATGTCTTTTCCAGTGGCACATGTTCACAATGCCTTGAGAATCAGATAGTTCTTGTCTTTTAACATCCCTTTGTGCCTGACTTGGCTCAGTGAATTTTGAATACAGTCCCAAGCGACAGTGGGACATCAAATATGTGGATGACATCAAAAAAGGGCAGAAATACCAGCTATGAACGATCACTTGAAATCAAAACTTGAAGTTTGGATTTATAAAACGGGGCAACGGTCTTGGACTTTTCTGGCACACCTTTAACCCTTAAAACATCAATCAGGAACATCACAAGTCAACAGTGCAACATAAAAAGCACATACATTACGCTACAACATACACAACTTTCTCTCAACAAAGACTGCCACTGTCAAGACATTTTTTATTTGGGGGTGGCAAATATTTACTTAATATTTTACTTATTAAATATTGACTATATTTAATAAAATGTCCTTACACTTCTGTTCTTCAGCAAACACCAGAGAGACTGCTGCAAAAGATGGGAGAAGCACAATAGCATTATGAGATGCATCCTGAGCATCCTTGGTCAACAACAAAAATAAAAAACAAATTTAAGGGTCAGTAAAGTTTCACAGTTTCTAAAATTTCAGAAAAGGTTGAGTGTCAGCAGTCAGAGTTGACGCAACCTTTCTAGCAACACACTGTCAGGGATCTGTAGTTTATTTTACATAATAGAACACACATAAAAACACCTGTTACCCTCAGAATTTCCTGTGAGAATGTTATTTCATGTTTGAGATTTGGCTACTTCCTTAGTATTGTCCTACTATTATTCAGACTTAAGTGTTCTGGACAATCTTGGTCGAGATTAAGAGTTTTAAATACAACTCACTTGTCAATAACACCAAAGCACAGATCTTTGACATCTTCACAGTTGCTAATGTATTACCTGCAAGACAAATACAAATATGGATATGAAAAACAATTTTAGCAACGATTAAAAATCAGTGTTGGGAGTAATGCATTACAAAAGTAATGTAATTACTGTAATGCATTACCTTTTCATCTTGTATAGTGGCTTGTGGCAAGATGTCTTGGCCATGAAATCCATGAAAATACGATTAAACTCCACTACCCCTTCAAAGGTTATTCTTGTTTGTACTTTAGTCCTTTTTTACTAATGCCTCTTCTTATGAATATGGAAGTTGTTTTATGACAACTGTAATTTGATCCGGTAGCCTTTCAATGTCTATGTAACAATAACAACACAGCAGAAAATAACACAAATATCTTCTGCATCACTGTAGTGATTTTCCATGACTGTAGCGCTTTTCCGCTGAGCTCTCTTAACTAAAGAACAAACACACCTGTGCTTGTTTCCTTGCAGCGCTTGCATACGAACATACTTAAACTTCTACGATAACGTCTGTAAACATGCTCACGTTTTTTTTTTCTGCTCTTAGGCTTCCTTGTTACGAAAGATCGCTGTAAAGAACAAAAACATGTGAATTTATGTATACTGTAGCCATCCGGATTCTTAACAAATCCCTCACGAACTAACCTGCCTCTTCCTGACTACTGAATGCATAAACAATATCTTGCACTAAAATCTTGCACTACATGATATTATGCAGTATGTTAGCACCTTTGTCTCCGTTTGTATCGCTATTTATTTATTTATAGCTATTTATTTATTGCTTGATTATGGAATGTCATCTGCTGCTTGGGAAGTGAACAGAATAAGAATTTCATTGTGTGGTACAGCTATGCATATGACAATAAATCTCTTGAATCTTGGGAGAAATCATTGTTTATAATGACCAAGTATGTGAAAGTACATTATATGAACTTAAAAAGCTCGTAGTGGAACTCAGGAGTAAGGGAAAAAAGGCTCTGCTATTGGTGTATGAAGTCTGCCTGGAAAGAGAAAAAGAAGAGGAGCACAAGTGCATCTCCCTTGGTGCCTCTCCACAGCAACCCATGATGTAGCACCGGGAATGTGTGGTGCGGGAAACAAGCCAACAACCACAAGAGGATGATTTACCTCGTGAGAGAAAGTACAA
This sequence comes from Hippichthys cyanospilos, assembly GCF_059441005.1. Lineage (NCBI taxonomy): Eukaryota > Metazoa > Chordata > Actinopteri > Syngnathiformes > Syngnathidae > Hippichthys > Hippichthys cyanospilos. The sequence continues at coordinate 13,445,161 of NC_142371.1, forward strand.
ACATGGAGGATCATGATAAGAAGGAATACTGAGACTGAAACAGGGGAAAGAAGGGCAGAGAAACAAGAGAAGGCCACGGGGCAAACTGAAGGTGAGAGAACTAAAAGGGTGAGTGAGTGTGTGATACGAGGTACAAAGACAAAGTACAGTAAGTGTGTAGGTTGGGCTGCAGATGTGTTGGCACCTTGCTTCTCTTGTTAGAAGATCAAAGGTAAAGTATGATCAAATGTATTAGTACAAGTTGGAACCTGCAATGGGTGAGAGTGCAAATTGTATGTGTATTTGGATACAGTCGAATCTCATTGGTCAAGCACGACTGATTCCAGGATACTGGTCAACATTCATTTGTTCTGATTGGCAAATACATTTACAAATAAACTGAACCAGGATCAAACTTTTGTCTTAACTTAATAGGTCATATTAATAGGAAGAAAACTGCCAGACTGAAAAAAAACTATTCTTCTTTTTTTAACTTGAATGACACAGATGTAATTAAGAGCTCTATGACCGCAGGGCCATTCAAATGTTGCTTTTCTTCTGCAATTGGTGGGTGGGGGTGCACAGGACCATCAAGTCTAAAAAGACAATTCCTAAAAAGGACTGTGATCTTAAAAACAATACATTTAAAAGTAAAAAAAAAAAAAAAAAAAAATGCATTGCACAGTTTGAAATCTGCCATTTTTGAGGTTTCGATTAGATTTAATGAGGGCCCACAATTCCAGAAGGGACACTTCTCCCACACAGTCTCTTGATAAAGCCTTTTCTGTTCTGGCTCTACCAAGCTTCTCTGTCTGTCTCTATGAGAACCATTTTTTTCTTTTCCCATTTTCAATGTCTTTTGTTTGTTTCGACATTCTTTCAACCCATCATGAAGAGTCCGCCCATGGCTCAGGACATCTCTTAACTTTAGGGAAGCAATGCTTGTATTCTGGTAAATAACTACCTGTATATCCAAATGGGAAGACATATGGAGAAAACAAAATGTCGGTTGTCATACAATGTTGTTCTTTGTTGACTATTCTTGAATGAATTCAGTGATGAGTTACACTGTCACGCTGCAATGGTGTCACTTTTTTTGAGTAGCTAGTGCAGCTACTGTCACTGGCCTGACACACTCCCATTTGCAAAGAAAAAACACATTGAAGTTTACAAACATTTTCAAACATGCTGTGGCATTCTGAACCAAACATACCAAATAATGGATAGACTAATGGTACTGGACACTAGGGCTGCATGATTATGTCCAAAATAATAATCACATTTAGTATTTTGGTCAATATTGAAATCAAGATTATTCATCATGTTTGGTCAAACATGTCTATTTATCTTTTTTAAACAAGAAGTATATAAACAAGGCTTCAATGCTTGATACTTAAGAATGATAATGATAAACTAAAATCAATAAAGTAAAATATAATTAAAACAAATTAACCAAAGATATGGCAAAAATTTGGCACACAAGGCAACACAGGTAACTTGCTGAGTGGAAACCAATTAAAAAAAAAAAAAGAGGCCTGCTTAGGGACATAATATTACAACAGGCCTGTAACAACACCTACACCAGCCTTAATTTTTTTTTTTTTGCATGAAAAAAACAATACAAAAGGAAGGTACACGTTGCAGAACATCTGACACCGTGCAAAGGTGCGTGGTTGCCGAAATGACATCATTTACACGCATGGAGACATGCAGAACTCTCGGTCGCGTCAAGCATAAACCAAGCTGCCACCCTTTTTGCAAAATTTACTTACTATTTCTTAAGCTTAATGAAGTCTTAAACTTTGCCCCTTGGTGGTAGGATGACTGAAAGTGCTTGATTTGACATGTAGGTCATGTAAAATTAGATTAATTGTGAAGGCCCTACAGCAGTGGTCCCCAAACCCCGGTCCGTGGATCAATTGGTACCAGGCCACGTGGGCTGCACCCGAAATTTTGGAGATGCTTTAGTTTAATAGTTTAATAGTACGTGCACACCGAACAGGAACGAGGCAAAAAAGCAAAGAGTTTTGTATTTTAGTCAATGGAGTTCGCGTGACTGGGCGCGAATGCAGGTCGGGCGACGCGAGGGACGTGAATGGAGCGACGCGAATGGCCGCGCGCGGTCACGAGAAGCGGAATTTCCCTTTTTGCGGGAAGTTACTTTTTTTTTTTTACTTTTTCCTTGTTTCGTGTCGCGACATCCAATCAACTTCGGGAACGTTCAACGGCTCACGCAGGGGGCAGGTATGAATCATGGCGGCCGCTTTGCGGTCACCGGGAGCGATCCAACACAGCAGGCTGAGCTTTCAATACAAAACGGAGCTAAGCAAGAGCACTCACCTGGCTTGTAGAAAGGCGGAAGCAAGAACTTGGGACAACTGGTATGTGCAGCGTTTGCTTCACTTAACAGCTGTTGAACCGTAGTTACTGTGCTAAGCTAACGATAGCGCAGCATTGTCAGCACAATATTTAGCACAGTCTCGGCAACTTGATTGTGACATTGAAACTTTTGGCGCCACCTCTACTACATACATAATGAGAAGGGTGATGTGGCTTTTAGAGCAGCCAGCACCCCCCCCGGTCCGCAATATAAATCCAAGGTGTTGACCGGTCCACTGACCACTGATGTAGAATGTGTTATTATGTTCACTAAAATAAACTATCAAACAAAGGGTGACAAAAAAGATGCTATTTAACTAACAGATATCCATCCATCCATCCATTTTCTATAAATATGTTGGGACTAAAGATGCAGGCATGTTCAGTCTGTTAAAGAGAGGATGTTGCTTGTTGGCAGACAATTACAAAAAAAACAAAACAAAAAAAATGCTAAACTTCATATACCATCTTTTTGCGTAAAGATCCGATGTTATAACCTGCGGCTTGTAGTCCAGTGCGGCTTATCCATGACAAAAGCCTTTTTTTTTTATGCTCACATTTTGCTGGCTTCCGCCTTTCTATAAGCCAAGTGAGTCCTCTTGTTTGGCTCTGTTTTGTGTTGAAAACTCAGCTGGCCGTGTTGGATCGCTCCCGGTGACCGCAAAGCGGCCACCATGATTCATTCCTGCCCCCTGTGTGAGCCGTTGAATGTTCCTGAAGTTGATTGGCTGATGCGACGCGAAACGCGAAAAAAGTTACAAAATTTTAACTTTACACGAAAGGCGACATTTTGCTTCTTGTGACCGCGTGCGGCCATTCGCGTCGCTCCATTCGCATCCATCGCGTCGCCCGATGCGCATTCGCGCGAACTCCATTGACTACAATACAAAACTCCACTTTTTCACCTCGTTTGCGTTCGGTGTGCACGTAGCATTAAACTAAATCATCTCCAAAACATTATCTCGGGTGCAGCCCACGCGGCCCAGTACCAGTTGATCCACGGACCGGTACCGGTCCGCGGACTGGGGGTTGGGGACCACTGTTCTACATAATTCATATACAATCACAAATGTATAAATAAGAATCACATATACTGTGTACTGTATATGAAATTTAAACGTCACAAATTTACCTAAAATTTTACACATTCTCTCATTAGATGTAGACATACATACATACATACATACATATACATATATATATATATATATATATATATATATATATATATATATATATATATATATTAATAATATATTGTTTTAACCCTTTTTGAGCACAGCTATTGATTTCAGCCTATTCAGCCACAATGGCTGAAGAAGAGCAAAACGGAAATTGGACAGACACGACTTTTCAGCATTGGCGCCCAAGTTTTGTTTTGTTTTGTATTCTTTTACATGCCAAGTAATTTTTGTGATATGAAGGGGAAAACATGTACAGAAGTGACTGTATCTCGAAGTTTCACTGTATTTGCTAAATTACAATACAGCAGATTTCGCCTTGGTTTGTGTTGTATTTTTTTTCCACCAATGTGAGTGACGTCACTGATCTGTTTCATTTACGGTTGAAGAGCACTGTCACCAGTATCCTGAGCTGGAACTTGTGGCAAAGTACGACCTATGTATTCCTGCCACATGAGTGCTATTGAAAGAGTATTCTCAACTGCTGGGGCCCTATTAACACAGTCAAGAAAATGCATGAAGTGAAAAAATGTTACATGCTTTTTTTTTTTTTTTTTTTAAAGAATGTTTAACGTGTGCTCTGAGATGTCAATGATGTATGGCTTCTAAAAAAGGATAAATATAATTTGTCTTTTTTAATAAATTCCTTCTGTTTTTTCAGTCATTTCAATATATTTGTCAAAGATTTATTGTTTTTTTTTTTTTTTTACCAAACATTGCCCAATATATCGCAGTACGTATTGCAATACACCTTTACTGCATCGAAATAAATCGCAATACACTTTTAAGACACAATACCCAGGCCTATAATTTGAGAAACCCCCCCAAAACTTATGTGCTCCCCTGTCTTTAATCCTGTCACATAGCATCACTGGTAGGTGTACAAAAAGATTTAAAAAGTTTGGGTCAGTTGTAATTCTATAACTGCAACTGTCTTATGTTCTTTTTCAATAAAAAGATTGTAAAAAAAAAAAAGTTTGGGTCAGTTCTTATAAATCCAGAGAAAATCACATAAATCCAAATTCCCTCCAATCTGACCAAATTAACAACACACACAACAAAATCAACCTAAGTGTAGGTTGACTCTTTGAAATAAATTGAACAATGGACACTTACTTCTTATAAATATTTATGATTCCTGTACTTTGTGTATGCAGGATATGGAGATATACGGATTGTGTTGTGTGCAAGGTCCCAGTCACATTGTTGTGCCCATTTTTCCATGATTACACCCCTCCACTTCAATACCAACCGGTATGCGAGTGTGTGTGTGTATGTGTCTGTTACTGCAGTGCAGTACAAAGACAGCTGTTCTACTGTGGCCAGATTCATTCCTAAATTAGCAAAACTGGACTGCAGCTTTTGACACAAGAATGAGATTATGCTAGGCTAGATATAAAGCAACATAACAAGGAAAATTTTCATAGTTAAGTGCAATCCTGAGGGAATTATTGAGTGAGGCAGGGAAAAAAAGGGAGGGAGCAATTGTGAAAAGAAAGAGGGACAGCGTCATATGAAAGTGTGAAAGAAGAAAAAGGGAGTGGAGCATACTGAGGAAGTGAGTCACACTCAGTACTGCTAGCTTTGAGTCCTGATGCTCACTACTGTACAGTACTACAAGAGCTATCATTATTACACTCTAGAAAATGTATGGGTTTATAAAAAGTTGTGATGTTACAGATAGGGAGATTTAATATTCTGAAAAAACAATGATTTTTGAGGATAAAGTTTTAATTTTTAAAAAAATGGAGAATATTCCTTGATTAAATTTTGGGCCATTACATACCAGATCGCCCCCAAAATCTGAAGATTTTAACAGAGACCATTTTGATTAAACTAAAGTAACGAAAACAGGGGTTTGGGAGCTGTGATCAAGATTTTGAAGATTTTGGTTCCAATTAGCATTCTTCCAGTTGATTCTGATTCCAGATGATTCTCAATTTTGATTCTTTAAAATAATTAAAAATATGCAGGCTTAACAGAGTTATTTTTGGACAAATCATAAGTACTTCTCCGTTCTTTATTTTCATGCTTAACAGAGTTATTTTTGGACAAATCATAAGTACTTCTCCGTTCTTTATTTTCATAAACTTTTTACTGTTTTTGAACATTATTATTGAAAGGAATTTGGGTGGGCTAAACTTCAGTTTTTATTCTTTAGAGTTAAAAAAAAGCATACATGACAGACAAAGCTGCATTTGAAGGGCAAGCAAGGTAATCTAAGCAGTCTACTGCATCTAGCCAAAATTGAATTGACATTAAATATTGAAATTGAATATTCACTTAACTTCACTTTTTTTAAACACTATAATTTACATTTTTGTAACAGTTGAACAAAAGTAATTGTACTCTTGGGTGCAAATTACATTTGAAACAAAAAAAAATATCTCACCATGGCAGTTTAATATTTATAGAATTTTTAAACACAATAACAAAGAAATGAACAAGTAATAGTCATATTAACAAGTGCAGGCCTCATTTAAAATATGAAATTAGTGACTATAAATGTTGATTGGATTTTTAAATGGTTATTATTCTGGAGTGAAAACTTGAGAAAAAACATTTTCAGACTTATCGTAAATGAAAAATGACTTGTCCGCATGAGTGTTATGGGTGAAACTGGGAGATATGTGAGTTATGGGAGATCTGGAGTGCAGGACAACGGCCAGGTGTGGCTCTATGGCAGGAGTATGGATGCGCAAGATGTCTTGTATGTGAGTCCGATAGCCGTGTCCTCACATGGCTCTTATTTAAGTTCATAACCGAGAATGTCTTCTCACACAAATACCCAATGCTTGAATCTCTCGGAAACTTGTCCCTATCCAACTGTCACTAAAAGTTGACGATATAAAGCTGCTGGTGCTGACCGCAGCTCACTGCGTCACACTGCAGCTCAACATTCCTCCTTTTGTTGATTGTCGCCATTTTAGAAAATTAGGGGCTCATATAGTCAATTACACATATACTAATTTGCTGTTCCTAATTGAGCCTTTAGATTGCAGCATTTAGGACACGCAGGTAACAGCGCTGCTGCCCAATGTATTAATTCTCCATGCGGGCCAGATGTTATTGATTTTATGACGGAGGCTGCGAGCCGGATGCAAATTGACGGGCCGCATTTGCCCCCCGGGCCGGACTTTGGACATGTCTGGTCTAGGGTGTCCCCGCCTACTGCTGGAAAAGGATGGATGGATGAAGTTCCAAGGACATGCCAAGCTAATCAGAACACAAGGAGCATTTCAAAAGAAAACACTTTAAACTATGTGCAATTCAAGGTGTACAAAAATGGAAAATCAATACAAAACAAATAAACAAAACAACAACAACAAAACATACCAACACCTAGAATACATGCATGCATTTCTGTTTGTTCAAACCGAACCAACTATACCTTGTCAAACATATGATCAGTGGGCCAGATCCAGATCCAGGAGGTTTAACTCTGTCAGTGCCAAGCATGATCGGAAAAGGAAACCTCTAGAAGGCCAGTATATTTAATTCTTTCACTCATATTTCAGGGCCAACAGAATATTTTGTGCTATGCCTATTTTAATATGAATGATATCATATGAAAAAAATTACTTCCATTTCTTACTTCGATTTCCATGTCGGCAATATCTTTGTTATATGTGGGGAAACACTGCCATCCAACTACAGTGCTGAATTGGCTTATATTAGGTAAGCATTTGTCAAGGGTGTCAGCTACCCTCCATTAAAAACGTATTGGAGGAGAATTTTTTTTAAATGTACTTTTGTTTTTACTATTTGAAAAGATGGGAATTCTTGTCTATGGCACTGAAATAATTAATTAGACCCGCAAGAAGATTCAGTGAAGCACTGAATAAAAATGAAGAGGACCGAAATAACGGTTAAGTGTTTCGTTCCAACCTGTTGTCAACCACAACTCATGCTAGTACTCAATAACAGCTGACTCAATCCGCCTTCATAGGCTCATGCCTAACAATGAACATGACAATATGCAAAAATGAATACTTTTACAAGCAATGCGAAGAGAGCATTGTGATTTACAAGCCGAAGTGACCAGTTACCATGCTTGTACCAAAAAGCTTGCTGAACACTTCTGTGACAGAAAGTGAAACCTTCAGCATTATCATCTAGCTTTGTCGAGCTACTGTTCAGCACAGGTAAAATCCTTCTATCTGATGAGATTTCCAGTGGGCAAGGGTCACCATCTAGGCCATTACCAAATATTCAGCTTTGGTCACTGCTGCATTATAAACATCTTGTATTTCTTTTTAAATTTACTTTAATTACAGCTCCGCTATTAGCACATAGCTTTGACTTGACAGCATGACTTCTTCTTTGTGAGTTTTTTAAACATATATCGTTATATGGACAGCCGGTGTCCAGAATTACAAACTACAGCACCATTAGCTTCTAGTCTTTGCAATTTACAACACTTCTTGCAAAGTTGTATAACAAACATTTACCATGCAAAATGAAAATAAAGCTGTAAATAAAATCGAGTGAGCCACAGCTCTGTCTCTCTCTCGCTTCCTAACTCTCTGTTAATTGGTTGGTCAACCTCTTGCTTGCGAAACTGCTCACGTCCTTCTTGGGAGTTAGCCGGCAAAGCAGAGAGTGGACAACAGCAGCCATCATGTGATTGGCTGCTGCATCAGAGGAGGATTCAAATATGATACACTATGAGAGTGGGCTCCCGCTGCACAGTGCAGTTGCCCTTTAAGGCAGACGATGCGGGAGGGAAAAGAACTTTCCAGTTTTAGACGGTTTCAAATACAGTAACTGTGTGACTTTTAAAAACACAGCGTATTGTTGTATCAGGTTATCAGCACATGCCTACCTGAAACCTATTTCAAATGTTTGCAGTTTTAACAAACTGAACATTTGTTGTCTGTGCAAAAAATAGCTATTCATGGATTGTGAAAAACTTGCTTGAATGCCATGTTTAAGTATTTAGTACCTATTGTAAACAAGTCTTGTAAACCACAGTTTCCACAGTCTGTCGCTTGTGCAAAATCTTGGTTTAGCCAACTATTAAACTGTTCATTTTTAAAATGACAAATAATATATCCTAATACGAATTAAATAGTGAGTAACCAATCAAAGAAGCACCTTGAAAGACAAAGAAGCAATAGCGCTAAATCAAACAACCTGTCCTAATCGACATCTACAGTATAGTATAAAAGTGTGTGTAGCTCCCTATGAGAATGCCCTCTCTTGACTTGCTTCTTTACTTTCTGTCTGCAGTCATGCATAGACAGATGAAGTGAGGGTCTGTCTCAAAGAAAAATAAAGCTGTCTCTCTGTCTCCACTTTCTCCCCTCTCAACCTTTCTGTGGTCACTTGAAAAGAGAGCATTCAGATCTATGCAACTCACAAATCATTCTCTACATTTACATGTTTAAAAATCAGGTTTGCCGTTTCTGAGCAGCAAAAAGATGATCACATCATCTGTTTTGTTATAGTTATACATAGAGTGAGTCATTTCTGTGTCAATAATGACAGCTACTGTAAGCATTTATTTATCAGGCCATACATCTTCTACCGTAATCAAGAATTGGTCCAGGTCACAAGTGATGTGGAGGCTATTCCGGCTTGGGCAAGAAGTAGGTTCAACCCTGATCGGCTGACAGACAATCACAAGGCACATGTAAATAAAACACAAACAACCGAGTAAACCGGTGGTCAACTGGGTGTAATTAATAAAACTAACGCGCATGTCTTTGGAATGTGGGCGAAAGACTGTACATCGGGGAAAAAAAAGTAAGGATGGCAAAAATGTTCAAATTACAGTACACACTGTCATAAAACACAAGATGTTGAGATGGCAAAAGGCTGGACCCAAGTGCTTGAACTGTGAGGCAAGGCTCGAATGCAGCATCAACTCAAAACAAAATCTATTTATTTTTCAAAAATAAAACACAAAGATAAACTCGCATATGGAATCGAAAAATACTTAAGTATTAAGAGTACAAATAACTATAAACCAAGATACAAAACAAGAAACACAAAGTGAAGCAATGACCAAACAAAAACTTAAAGGAAGCCAAGGAGCTAAATAGAAGCTCACTGATAAGACAATAAAGAAGACCAGGATAATACACGAGTGGTTGAAGGGAGCTAATTAGTAAACACAGGGGCCTAGGTTGACTAGCACAGGTCGACGCAATTAAACGACCCAAGACACTGACAAGAAGGACAAAAAAAAAAGGAGAAAACAAATGGAATCAAAGTCAAACCCAAACCCCTTGAGCATGGCAAAGATTCAAACCCAGACCCTCTGACAGGACTCAGGTAATGACCAATGACAGCTCACCTATTTTCTGCGTTTGATCATGTAATTTTTGCAAGGTGAGCCAGGATTATTTGTTACAGGAGATGTTATTTTCACTTGACAGCAAGTGAAAAAATGGCAGTCACCAGAGATGCATACAATTTGGTGGACTTTGCTGATTAATTCATATTCCAAAAACCTAGAACACCAAGTTTAGACTAGTGCGGCCATGTCAATCAAATTATCATTATGAAATTTACTTGACTTCCCCTTGATAATAACAAGTACTAATGTACATGTTTGTGTGAGACAGAAGTAATACTAAATGGAGTTTAAAACTTTTTTTGCTGCAGACATTTCATACTGTATTATTAATCAATAATACATACCTTAACTCAGTCGGAGTTCCATTTCTCAAATCATTCATGAACAGACTGTCATGATCTTGAAGAATTATAACTTAGAAAGAGACACCACGTTGAATGCTCATAATGTAGAAAATTAATGGTAGAAAACAGATCCATATGAAATTAACCATTAAAGACATAACTTGGAGTTGGTAGATAAAACTCATAATTTGGGTTGGAATCGCTCAAATATGAATAGGATTCTTTCTATTCCTTACGAATGTAATCTATAAATGTAAATATAAAAAATTGATATCAATTTTATTATATCACTGTTATTGTAACACGTTGTATATTTTCTTAAGTAGGCCCATTCATTTAAAAGCACATACAGTATTTACATCTGTTTATCTGACTCCTTATGTCACATATTTGCACTGGTTTTATCATCTGGCCTTTTCACACACACAGACGCACGCGCGCGCGCGCGCACACACACACACACACATTTGCAGAACGTTGCAGTTATGGCTGTTAAGTGTCATTAATAATGTCTTCATGAAGTTTCTCATGTCACAGAAAGAATACACCGAGATGCTAATGGAGGCGCAGACAAATTCACTAATTCGATTCAAGTAAAACCAGTTGTTGTAACAACGCTGGCAACATATTGTCTCGTGTGAGACTGTTTAAATGTAGAGATTTAACAACGTAAAACGAATTAAGTGAACTAGAGACAGGGAGTATTATAAAGATACCGAGAAACTGCTCTACTATACTCGTTACAACAAAATATGCTTAACTATGCCAGCGGAGTAGAAGATGCTCCCAAGATGGAGATTTATCAGCACATTTCCTGAAACGCAGTCAAGGAGACCAGCTCGTTCAAAAATAACAAGATAAAAACAGACAAACTCGTGTGTCTGTTTAACTTACTGTTGACACGTTGGACTTCCAAAACCCCGACGGAGAGGACGATGGAAAATTCAAGCTCTGTGGATTCTTGTCCGCTCGGATGGTTAACACCCTTCTCAAACGAAACGCTCCACAGGTTGGCAGAAGTCGAGAAAGGGGAAGTTAAAGAAGCGTCAAACAGCAGAATCTTGTCCCGATCCCAGGTCGGTTTTTTTATGTTGCAACAGGGCGCCGAGGGTATGTGCTGGCGAAACAGGGCGTGTAGGCTGATCCTGGGTCAGGTCTCTGTGTCCATTGGGGAGTGTCGCTTCACAGTGTTTGCTTTAACCAGAGCGAACATGTCAAGTTCAACCCCTTGCTCCGCTCACTCCAGTAGTAAATAAGGTTCATCCTTTTCCTTAGTCGAAATGTTTTAATGTATTATGTCGTTTATTGCGTTTATACAACATTGGACATCCATCCACCCAGTCATCCATTTTCTATAGCCGCAGGAGGACAATAAATAAATAATGTAAAAACAAAAAACAACAACATGAAAACTCGTAGAAGCTGATTTTATTTGATTTCATTAGATAAACGCTTTCTCTCTCTTAAATGTTTGACTACAGGGAATAAGATAATATTAAGTACTTTTTATCCATGCAATGATTACACGTTTTTTAGGTGTTACCTCTTCACAATTTAAAACAATGACTTTGTTCTTTTGAGAGCACCTTAGACAGACAACACAAGATCAAACTTTTTTAGCAAACGTTTCCACCCCTCCTGAAATATGGGGATCAACCTAAAATGGTACGCTTCCCTCCATATGGCCAATCCGTTTCTGTCTGCTCTTTTCCCACAGTGAAACCGGTTTGTCAGGTTCCATATCAGATTTCACTGCTGTCATCTTCCGTTTTCCTACAATAGGAGGTTGAGAAAGAAAACAGAGAATTGAGTTGGGGGAGCTTGTCGGCACAGTCACTGAACAGTGGGGGTTAAAAAGGAAAGATAAATTAATCTTACTTGGAGCCCCTTGAGCACCTGTTGTCTGAAAAAAGGCAGGGTAATTTGGTCATAAATGGTCACAGATTATTGCAGGAATACTGAGAAAAGCATTTGCAGAGTGGCAACCTTCCACTAAAATTCAACGATACATCATAAAACATCTTTTTTTAAGTTCATAGCAGCACCAAAAGACAGTTACAGATGTTTGTGACAAATAAAAATGTGACATTTTGTCATCCCACAGTATTGAGGTGATAATAAAAAGCAGTGACGTGTCAGTAATTAAACTTTTGAACTCCAAAGCTATTCATCATTCAAATTAACCCCTGGGTGATTTTTCACTAACCTGGCTTTACTATCCCCCAAATGACTTTGAAAGGTTCATACAGTACATAGTCAAAATGGATTAAAAACATAACTGTATATTTTCACTCTCAACCCCCAAAACTGTTCTTTGGCCTCAGCCTTATCTATAAATATGTGTATTTACACACACACACACACACACACACACACACACAACACACACACACACACACACACACACACACACACACACACACACACACACACACGCACGCACACGAGAGAAAAAACTGGTTAGCTGAGCATTAATCACTAGTTCTAGAATGCTGCAGTAGCCTATATTTTATGGTCCATATATATATATATATATATATATATATATATATATACAGTGATCCCTCCTACTTAGCGGTCTCAGTACGCAATTTTTCCAGGAAAAATAAAAAATATTTCAAAATAAAAAATAAAAAATAATTTCAAAAATGTGCAAAAATGTACAAAAATTGAAAAAAGCACAAAGGTTCATTATACAGTACTGTATTAATCAAATAACGAAGTAAGATTAGTTAATAACTATGTTAAGAATTCTTCAAGCGTTAGAGTTCGTGACGTTTTTTTTTAATCTTTTTTTGAAATGTATGCTTTTAATTCGTCGGGTCGCGTTGCATTTCCGTTTCCTGTTTTACGTTCTCTGTGCGTCATTCGGCTCGTTACAGTGACATAGTGAATGACAACGTAAACTCATATTTATAGTTTATTATCATTTATGTTGATAACGAACGCTACTGCCTATGTTTAGGAAGCGATGAGTGTTTATTCTGTTTATGTGTTCATTTGTGTAGAGGTTGCACTTTATAGTTAGTAGTTGTTAGTTGTTGCTAACTCGCTAATGTCGGCTAAAAATACAGTAAATTCATAGATTAAGTGTTTATATGTTAGTTGACTGACTTTAAGATAGTTGCCGATTTATTATTCAACAGATACTACATGATACACCATACATGAGCCAAAATAAATGTGAACTTCAACGTGATGACTTGCATCCTCTTTCACCGGAGTCTTGGTGCAGATAACCAGTCCTGAGAACACATTCTCAACAAACTAAGTAATAGTAGTTATTTAATGAATATACAATAATGATAATAAGGATAATGTAATGTTAAATAATAGGAAAAGGGAAATAAAATAGGCATACATCGAAATCTACAAACTGATACCCTACTTCGCGGGTTTCAGACTTCGCGGGGGGTTGACAGCCCCCATTAACCGCGAAGTAGGGGGGATCACTGTATATATATATATATAATACACGTATTATACGTATATAATTAAATAACATCCTAAATAAAAAATATACAAAGTATTTATGTACCTTTGAGTGACGTTAGAGCTTGTTACGGCCATATTCCATTCTGAGGGTAGCCTAGGCTAGGCTAGCTTACCCTTCTTTGTATTTCTTGATTATCTCCAGCTTCCTTTCCATATAAATCATCTTCTTACTTTTCTCTTTAACATCACTAGCAATCTTGAGACCTATGGCTAACTAATTCAAGTTTGAATTAAGCACTAAAATGCACTATTAAGTTTTTGTATGCACTCACAGGCGAACTAAACTTTAACGTTCCATCATTTTGGAAACCGTGACGCCGACCAATAGCAGACTAGTATCTTTGGGAGACGTGATGCCCACCAATAGCAGACCAGCATTTTAGTGATGTAAGTGGTGATGCGTGTATAGACATATGAGCGCGGAACGACTCGCAGAGTCACGCATGCAACACTGACCGCCATGTTTGAAGAGGAGTTTTTGTCGTAACGTGAAAAAAATGGCGTAAAGAGGGGACCAAAAAAAAACACAGTGGTCGACATCATAGACATAGGACGTCGTAAACCGAGGGTCCACTGTATAATGTTATGAAATAAAACTCTCCCTTGCTGCAAAATAAAAGCTTTCCTTCAATGTTTTGCTCTTGGATCGAAGCCTTTTGTCAATTGTGGCACAAAAGTGGCACAATGCGTAGCAAGAAGTTTGCATTATGGGAGTGAGGCTAAGCCACTTGATGAAGTCATTGAAAGGCTTGCAAATGTCATAGGTTGTCTGCTAGCACCCACCAGTGGTTTTGGGGTATTGACACAAAAATTTCTTTTGCTCCGTTCGAGAGTTGTCATTGAAATTATTAATGCGAAAATCGGGGAAAATGCATGATACAACATTGGATTTTCAATATGTCCAAAATTGACTATTTCCAACTTTCGATAGCAGTAAATGAGCTCATGGGCTAAATTTGACATATGCAGGCTGTACCTCTTTACCTCCTGTTTGCAAGCATTTAATTGTAGAAGAGACTGCAGGGCATCATATTGACAGTTCACATGTTTTGACAATCAATGCAATATTTTTGTCTCCTAGTGTTTTTTTTATGCTTTTCCCTTGATATCACACATCAAAAACTTTTAAAAGCCCGAGTTGAGTGCAAATTTTTCCCAGGGATTAAGGATGCTCAAGAACAGTTAATCGTTTCAATGTAATACACGGGCTTACATTGCTGTTTGTATGGCACTTACACAGTAAAACACCAAGTCCTCCAAAGAATAAAAGGCCTGAAAAGATCAGACCTGCAATTCGAAGCCTTTCATAGTCTGTCCAAAAAAAAAATCACAGGTTTAACAAATTTGATACATTTACAAACATGTTGTTTAAACAATGATACTTTGACATCTAGTTTAAACAACATGAACATATGTTTTATTTTTGTGTTATGCACAAAAGCAGACCTCATTCCCAAAAGGAACATTATAATTATGGAAATGTAGCACACCATGAAGCCTTACAATAGATGAAAATGAAGTGTACTTACTATAAACAAATGCACCTATAGAGCAAAACACAAGAACAACGGAGACAGAAAACAGTCACAATCAAAATTATGCTGTCTGACACCGTTTTTGTATGAAGGTTCTCTATGCACAGGGTAAGAAATAGAAACCATTCAGTTCTCATTTTCAGTGACACACAATGTTGACTTTTTTTTGTTTATTTTGAAACACCCATGCATTTTCTAGAGCCGCTTATCCTCACAGGAGTTACAGACTCACTGGTGCCTATCCCAGCTGGCTTTGTGCAGTAGGTGGGAGACACCCAGAACTGGTTGCCAGCCAATTGCAGGGCACGAGGACACGAGCAATAATGCATGCACCCAATCACACCTAAGGACAATTTTCTATGTCCAATTCACCTGCCATGCATGTTTTGGACTGTGGGAGGAGGAGTCGGGGAGAACATGCAAACTCCACTTTAGAATGCCAAAGCCAGCTGGATTCAAACTCGGGTCCCTCGCACTGTGAGGCGGACATGCTATTCACTGCGCCACTGAGCCGCTTTGAAACATCAGCTTGTTGTCGTGTGGTTGATGTGATGCACAAGTAGTCGATAAAATTGTGTCTGAAATTTCACACTTCAAAATGGGCACATTTCAGCAAAACTCAGTACATCAGAAGCATTAATTTTCTTCACAAATTAGTTTGTTCATAGAATTACCCTCAGACAAACTAATTAAGGCCGAGTTTTTGCCTTACTTGCTTCAGTTTCAGTGAAGAGTGTGACAAGAACTACAAGAAGAGAAAACAGAAAATATGTTATTCATGGAATTTCCTGCTAGCTCTTTAGTTTTCTTGATTAGCTCTTTAGTATTCTTAATTAGTATTATAAATTTTTATAATTATGTTCATATTATTAATTCATTGTGAAAGGTAGGAATATCTGCTCAATAATTATATGAGAGAAAATGGATTACACGTAGTTTTGGTAAATTATAGCTTGTTTAAGATGCATTTTTCACTTTACCTGCTATCACACTTAGAAGTGTAAGATTTCCCATCTTCAACACTGTTAAAACTGAAATGAGAGAGAAAAAAAAACATGACTGTGAAACTGAATAGGACACATGATTTTGTTCTCATGACTTTGGCCTTGTTCATGCGCATGCATGAACGCAAGCGCAGACATGCACGCACACACACACACACACGCACACACACACACACACACACACACACACACCTACCTACATGTACACACACACACATGCACCCAAACACGCATACACACTCCCTTCTCCCTCTCCTCACGACGCATGTCCTTTTGGTGTGAGAGGTCAGAATCCCGTCAGCAGGGATGCATACTGTGTGTTTGGAGAATAAACAGTAAAGTTTCCAGTCAACTTTCATTCCAGTTCTCCAAAGACACACACACACACACACACACACACACACAAATACACACAAGTATACACACAGACACACAAACACATGCGCACAGACGTACGCATGCACACACAGAAAATCACAGCCAATCAAACAAACACGCAAAATATAAAATATAAATAAATACATTTGATAAATAAATAAATAGTACAAAATGGAGCTGTAGTTTTGAACCACTCAATCTATACAGCAGGTAAGTTACAAAAATATTGTATGTACAGTATACATAAACATGCATATTCATATTGCTAGGGTTGGGGTTAGGGTCTTTGCTGTACTAGTTTAAAACAACCAAGTACATATATTTTCAAAATCTAACAACATTTTATTGACAAAATGTATGTATTGCATTTGCAAACATTTGATGTTCGAGTGAAACATTTTAGAGACTCACCTCCAATTGACCTTGAAAAGCACTGAAAGTCTTTCAGCACATTCCATTTAATGAAGTGTGGACAATATAAATCTAAAATAATGAGCAAGTCAACGGGTATCATAAAGTGACTCAAAATATTTGTTTCAGCATGAATAGTTCAAGGAATGGTCATAGAGTGAAAACATAGTGTGAAGACTTGTTTTGCAACTTTTTGTAGTCATCTTCCTTTATGACCTCTATCCGAAGGTCACAGTTATCTTCTAGCATGACATTGGTGAAGGCCACAGAATTTTGACCTTTCAGTCTCATGTGTACCAAACAAAGATTGAAAAACACAATTAACACCAACACTTATTTTTAATTTTCATCGTTTTGTCAATATTGAAAATGTTTAGATTAGGATAAAATTATCATCTTTTAGTCAATAACAACAAAGCATGACCCTTAATGCTAAAAGCAACTATTTTACACCTTATCTTACCTGAACAGAAGAGTACTGAGGTGCTCTTTCAATGTTGCACAGCTGCAGCCTAGACAAAAGTCTTTTTCTGTTTCTGTTTCACCTGAATTTGTTGCATCTGCTCCTCCTCTTTGTTTGGGGTATAAACTATTGTGTTAGTACATGTGTTTGTGCATATTTGTGTGTGTGCGTGTGTGTGACATGCAGGGGTGACTTTTGGTCCTACAGTAGGCTGGAGAGGCCATTGATAGTATTTTCCCATAAACATAAGTGCATCACATTTTGGAATAGTTGTTAAGCAGGTCATGTTAAATGAAGGTTTGAATATATATATATATATATATATATATATATATATATATATATATTTTGCAGAGCAGTTTTGTGAACAATTGACTTAATTTAAAAAAAATCCAGAAATGGGTACTGTGTGTGTTTTGTCACTTGGGGAACCCCGAAAGCAAGTTGAAATACATTTCTACGAGAACTGGACATAAAATAATATAACCAGATTCAAATTCTTTCCATCCGTCATTGAGACAATTGGTGACATCTATTTGAAATTTCATTGTGCAGGAATAAAAGGATATATCAAAACGTGCATGATTTCAAAACAAAAATAATTTACAGCTGGGCAAAGAGTTTTCTTGCGAAAAGTAACAGCAAACAAATGTGCGCGCTATATTACCCTCTATGATTATGTTGTAAGAGCGTCTATTAGACATTAACACAAAAATACACACATATACAGACTTGCACAACACAAAAATACACACATATACAGACTTGCACAACTCAGACAAGCTTGGACACCACTTGCCCACGTTTGAGTACACTTGGTTTGACTCAAACGCTTTGCATAGCGTAAAGCAAGAGACTGCTCGGTCCAAAACATTTACTAGTCTTTGGCGTCACCTACTGTCTAAAAGTGTTACACACAAGCCATTTGAGAAATTTCTATCTGTTGGCCTATCTCAACCACCGCTAAAGATCTTGGTTCAAAAATAGCACGAAATGCAATATAACACATAGGATTAACATCCATTGAAAAAACGTGGATTATAATGAGTATGTGTATGTTCAACCTGGTACACATAAACATGTGTTGTAATTATTCAGTAAGCCAAGCTGCAACAGTTTAGAATTTGCAGCATGGTTGTATTTTGAACTTTAACATGATTATATGATTAGCGTGAAGTTTCAACTCCCTAGTGTTTTTTTTTCCCCAATGCTTTCTCCATCGAAAAGAAAAATCATCGAAAAGGTCCCACATAGATACGATGTGTGCACAAGGGTGAAAGTGTAACTCCGAGATGGATATCAGAAAGTTATTTGCGTGCGGCAGCAAAGAATGGAGTCATTGAAGTCCTAGCTAGGTACGCATCGCAAGTCTGTCTTCTAAAGTAGCTCACGTTATTCCTTGTGTCAAGACAACCATATTCATTTGTTGTAGGCGCTGTCGTGGGAATTTGCAGAAAGTTTCAACAGCATAAAACAATGATCATTTTGAGAACACCGCATTAAAATTGTCTGAGTTGACAGAGCGTCTGGATCAGGGGTGTTACACTCTTCTGGATTTAATCTGGACCGCAAGATGATTTTGTGAAGTAAAATTTTTTTTAAATTAATATTTTGAAAAGGTTTTATGATCAATAGTAATGTTCATATTTTATGATTAAGTCATGTTGTACTTGTTTTATACAGTATTTAAAAAAAAAAAAAAAACTTGTGTCGTGATCTCGAGGCATGTTGATGAGGAGTGTGGGAAGGGTGGAACCAATAAATTCTGAGGCTGATAGGTTTAAGGTTCAAAAGATCATTTAATAAAAAAAACAAAAAAACAAAACTGAACAGGAATGGCAATGTGAAAAAATATGAAGTACAACAGAAACACTCAGAACAGAAACAAACTTACAGGCAGGTGGGGGCAAAACAGGGAAATTGAGGACGAGGAGCTGAGTGACCACAAGTCAGCTCGGGCGAGGCAGCAGGTAGGTAATGCTAGTGAGAAGGACCAGGCAGCATGTAAAATAAACAATGACCCGACAAGAACTGAATGCAAACTGGGAACTTAAATAGACAACATAATAAACGAGAAGACACGACACAGCTGGGGAGAGATGACAGACAGGGGAAGCTGATTGGAAGGCAAGGAAGGCAGGTAAATAGGCAGGTGGACAAGATCAAACTAATGAGACACTGACAGCAAACTCAGATGCAAAGGGAAACGAAACTTGAAACTTGACCTTAGTTACATGAACAAAACCCAAAGAAACAACACACCCCAACCACACATGACAACTTGAAGTTGTTGTTTTAAAGTTATATTAATGTATGCCATGATTTTATTGGAATAGCTTTTCCTCCATGTGCCTGCAATCTTAAACGAGTTTGACAACACTGCTTTGGATAGTGCAGTGGTTCTCAAATGGTCTTCCTTTAGGAGGAAAAACATTTTTCCCTCTCATCAAGTTGTGCTCCAAATTTTTAAACCATTCACATTTATTTCACAGAAAATTGCACCGTGGACTTGTCTGTCCTGGCAAAGATTCTGGGATCTTTCCGCCCCATTTCTAAAAATGCAATTTTAGTATTGCAAGTCCCCGGGGACTCACCAGTTTTCATAGGTAAAATGAGGATTGATTAGGCAGTAATAATTACATTAACATGATGATGATTAAGATATTATAATTATTATGCTTATTATCATTATATTAGTCATTCATGTTTAATGTATACATCATCTTTTTTTCTGTCTGAGTTTGAAATGTCTGATCGTATTTGAATTTACCATATGTTTTGTCCTAACATTAGCAGCTAGTCATTCTTAGCTACAATATATATATATATATATATATATATATATATATATATATATATATATATATATATATATATATATATATATAATGTTATTAATGTTATTAATGTCCTTGATCAGCGATTTAATGTGTGTGTGTGTATGTGTGTTTTTTGGTAATAATATGAATGGTGTTTTGATGGCAATAATTTAGGATAATGGAGTCGTCATTGACAGCAATGCACTACTGTAATTCCCCAAATATCAGATGCACTTTTTTTTTCCCAAAAATGAAGGCCAAAAGTATGCGTACATTCTCCAAATGGTAACTTAAAAATTCAATTTTTTTTTGAGACCATTCGAGGAAGATTGATGTCAGCCACATAAGCAGAGTTTTGATGAACAGATGTGCATTCTTATATCGGCCTTATTTTTACATACAGTAACTACCGTAATGGAATGCGCTAGAGGAGGGGGATGTCAAATGGTCGTTCAAATGCCTGTCAGCTAGGAGGGGGATGTTAGTTTTTTGTTCAAGTGCCTGCTGCAGCTAACAGCAGCTCGTATTACCTGAGGTTGCTACGCCCTTATTTTTAATAAAAGAAGCGAGCTGAGTGAACCAATATTCGAGTCCATCTTTGTTCACACACAGTAATATTACTAAAACTGAGAGGAATGAGTTATTATGTCTTGAGCTGATTCAAATCAATTCCCACTGACTGGTTTATCATTTGCAGTCTTTTGGCATATTCACATGATCATAAACATGGTGAAACACGGATACTGCGGATACGAGGAAAAGGAAAAACAACAGCTTCAAGCACATTCACCATCACAGGTGCAAGGCGTTCACTGACACAATGTGGGAAATTTGAAACACGCTTAAATTAACGCAACAAATATATAACTTACGGATATGAACACAAGAAAATATGAAAAATGTACATGATGAGATTTATTCTGTTTTGCCATGATTGTAACATTGTTGTCAAAGTGTTGGTGCGTCTTATACACGGAAACAGAAAATGAGTCGCGTTGTGATTAGAAGATTAAACAACTGCTACAACAGAAAACACCAGAATTTGACCCCAAAATTAAGGATGCGTCTTATATTTGGGGAGTTACGGTATTTGGTGTGTTTACTTGGAAGTTGGCCTACGTAGAAGAATTGGTTTTGTGTTATGTTGTGTTGACTACCATTAGCCTGTTGGTGTGCATCAAATACATAGAAACACATGAATATATAATTGAAAAATAATCCTCGCATACTTTGTTAAGTACCCGCATTATGCAAGTTCTCCCTAGTTGCTAACATTTTCCCATAGATTGGCTTAGATGATCCAGGTAGGTTATTCTCCACATCCACTTGACATGCCTCCTCCATCACCACCTCCTCCTCCAACAGCCAATGTGAAATGTCAATTGAACATGCAGCCACCACCCAAACACACACCTTCTATTCACAGAGCAATCCATGATAACAAAATAGCGTACTGTATTGTTTAGGAAATATGGACCAATGCTGACTGCAATGAGTGAAAAACCCCAAAATATTAAAACTCATTTGCAGGTTCCATGGAAAAATATGTGTAAGAAGGAGATCACATAAAAATAAAAAATGTGGCTATGTGGGGGTTGTTACACATAATGAATGTGATGTTGTATTCAATCATGTTTTTGGAACAAGGAAGGAAACCATAGTATCCAAAGAAAACTCACACAGGCACAGGGAGAACATACAAAATCCACACAGGAAGGCCAGAGCCGAAAGGAAACCCATGACCGCTGGAATGTGAGGCGGAAGCGCATGCACAACCTTTTACACTGTGTGGTGGACATGCTAGCCAGTCTTCCACTGTGTCGCCTCATTGTTATTTTTATTATTATTATTATGTTACTCAAGTGCACACGCCACATGCGCTGACATAGATGTGCGCTGTCATGGTAGTAATTGTCTCAACAGTGTAACTAATGAAAGGCTTAGAACAGGTTTAACTGACACTGTGTGAAACCCAATCAACTGTTCTAAATCCGAGGTATTATAGAGAATATTAACCACTTATTCTTGTCCATTCAAGACAAAGAAACACATTTAAGGGAAGCAGCTGAACCAACATGTTGCTGCATGCTACCTCTGTTGTATAAACTAAAATAGGAGAGAGAATTTTCTCCCGCTGATATGCATGAGTATGTCTTGCATAGGTCTCAAAACAAATGATGGATAAAAAAAAGATCAAATAACAGTGGCTATATTTTCATTGTTTATCATCCATTCCTTAGCACTGCTAATTCAGAACAAATCTGTGTGATAATGTATTACCCTTACAACGAATGAGGCAGACATATTACTACATTACTATGGCATATATTTATCCAAGACGATAGAAGATGGATGGATGGATGAGAAGGTTGACGGCAAGCTGGTTGACCACCTTGAGGCAAAGATACATATTATATATTACTACGACATATATTTATCAATCACAATAAAAATGGAAGGATGAATGGATGATAGATGGGTAGGTTGACGACATGGAGGTTGACCACCTAAAGTCAAACACATGTTGCATATCACTGTTATATGTTGTACATTACATCAATGACAACAGAACATGGATGGATGGGTTGGTTGACGGCATGGTGGTCGACCAGCTAGCTTCATGTCTTCATAGGTCATGAGCGCCTATTTGAATTCCAGCCTTCTTGTGTTGGGAGTTTGCATGTTTTAACCATACAAGCCTTAAAACTGGTGTCCATCAACAGTTTGGGGGATAGCCGACATGACGAGCATGGATCACCTTATTGGCCAAAGATCCGTTCGGCTGCCTCAGCAATGGAGGCATGGAACATCTGCCACCGGGACTCATAACCCCCAATTCCCCGTGACGTGAGTGAAATTCTCCTGGAGATGCGACTTAACACTCTTTCTAACAGGTGGTCCTGTTCAATGTTCCCAGCAGAAGCTCGTAGTACCTTAGTAGTAGTGTATTCTAAAGCTTGCTTGAAGAGACATATGTCACGTTCTACCTGGGTTTCGTTCTGCTATGGGTTTATTTGGAGAGATTTTGGGTTGTTTAGCCATTTAGTTTGAATAGTCTCTCCTGTGCGTGTGCCTCGCCTAGCTGTCCTTTAGTTTGATTTTGTCCACCTGTCGCCTGTGTGTTCCTGCCCTTGCGTCTCACCCAATCAGCTTCCCCTGCCTCTTGTTCTCTCCCAGCTGTTTCGCGTTGTTTTGTAATTAGAGTCTTGTGTATTTAAGTTGTAGTCTTGTCACAGTTAGTCGTCGGATTAATGTAATGGTCACCCCTCGCCTTCGTTCCCTCGCTGTCTCGTCCGTAGTGTTCACCAGCCCCGCGATTGCCCTTCCCCGTAAATGTAGTTTGGTTAAGTTCTCATTGCTTTGATACTTTGCCCAGTTTTTGTCTGTTGTTGTTCCTGCCGCCTTTTGTTGATTAAAACCTCATTTTGAGCACATCCCCTCCTGGCTTCCTTGCACGCTTGGTTCATCCTCCCGCACTCCGGCATTCCACTCGCCATGCCCCACCGTGACAACATAGTAGTAACATAGCTGTAACACCTGCCCTACAGGCACATACGTGTCGGTCATAAAGTGCATCCACAGCAAAAGGGACACACGCACACACACACACACGCACCTACACACACACGCACACACACACACACACATACACACACACACACATATACATATATATATATATATATATATATATATATATATATATATATATATATATATATATATATATATATAAATACATTTACTAAAGTTTTACTAAATTTACATGTGTTATATTGTTTATAAATAAAATTATTCACCAAATTCTGTTCTTTTCATGTAATATTATATCCATTTGGCTACAATCCTTCAGTTGCTATAGTTTTAGCAGTACAATAAATTAATAGCCTGTAACTTAAGTTCAATGTTTCTTTCAAGTGTGGATGAGACCAAAATTATAAATATAGTTTCCCAATTCAAGAACAAGACCTCAAAAAACTGTGATGATATTGATATGACTCTTATAAAAACAGTGATTAAGGGGATTTCCAAACCATTAATGTATATCTGTAACCTTTCATTTCACACCGGCACATTTCTAGACAAAATGAAAATAGCTAAAGTCATAACCTTATATAAAGCTGGGGACAAACATCAATCCACAAACTCCAGACCTGTATCCCACAATTTTCCAAATACACTAGAAACACTTTTTAATAACAGACTGATAAATTCAGGGATAAACATCAAGTGCTCACTGAAGAACAGTATGGATTTAGATCCAAGAGATCGACATCACTGGCGCTAATTGATTCAGTCGAGGAAATTACAAATGCAATAAATTTACAACAATATATTGTTGGAATATTTATTGATCTAAGAAAGACATGTGACAAGATACATCGTGAAATATTATTCAATAAACTAGACAGGTATGGTATTAGGGGAAAAGCACTAGAATGGATCAAAATCTACTTAACTAAAAGGAAGCAATTTGTGAAGTTGGGTGACACCTGCTCGGAGTGTTTAGACATTACCTGCGGCATCCCTTAGAGGTCAGTATTGAAACCTAAACACTTTATATTATACAGTACATCGATATGCAAGGTGTCACAAACATTCAAGATGGTTTTGTTTGCAGATGATACTAATATGTTTTGTTCTGGGAGTGACTTATCCACAATAATAAGACTGATAAATAATGAATTAAGTAAATTAAAGGTATGGACAGATTATCCTTGATTTTGAGCAAAACAAAAATGATACTTTTTGGCAATCATAGAAATCATAGAACTAATTTGGAACTAGAGATACAGCTGGAGGGGTGCGTATTGAAAGAGTAAATGAGGTTCGAATTTTTAGGGGTGATGATAGATGAAAAGATCAGCTGGAAATCACATGTTAAATATGTACAAGTAAAAACTTAAGATGCATTGCAGTATTAAATAAAGCTAAACAGGTACTTGATCAGAAATCACTCCGCATTCTATATAATTCTCTAGTTCTTGCGTATCTCATTTACTGTATTAAAATTTGGGGCAACAATTACACAAGCACAATATATCCACTTCTTATATTATAAAAGAAAGCAATATGGATCATTCATGGGGCAGGATACAGGGACCACACAAATGTATTATTCTTACAGTCAAAACTCATCAAACTCAAAGATTTAGTGGAATTTAGGACAGCACAAATACTTTTCAAAGCAAAAAATAATCTGTTGCCTATGAATATTCAAAAGCTTTTCACTGGGAGGTAAGGGGGGTATAATCTGAGGAAAGCACTTAATTTTAGGATAATGAAGGTTCGCACAACAAAAAACATTTTCTGTATTTCAATCTGTGGTGTTAAACTGTGGAACAGTTTAGAAGGGACACTCGGAATGTTCAAACATCAACCAGTTTAAAATAAGATATAAAGAAATTATTCATACAAGGCACAGGAATGACGGTGTTTGATTATCAGGGATGCATGGCAGTTATTTATTTATTTATATACTTTCAAGGATTTCTAGGTCTTTGGTCATAGTGTCGTATATATATATATATATATATATATATATATATATATATATATATATATATATATATATATATATATATATATATATATATATATATATATATATAGTTTTGAACATTATGCATTATGAGGATTGTATCATTAACCCTTCGGCTTCGCATCCTTGGCTATAATTGAGAATGTGTCATCTTCGTCTCCCTTGCCCCCTGCAAGTAAAGAAAAACATTTTAACTTTGATCATGTTGATCAGAAAGTCTAAAATAACTGGACAGCAGTGATAAAGTTACATTGGAGTGTATTTAGATTTGCCCCTCTACTTACGGAAACATTTCTGGAAGGCCTCGGACCTCTGCAGAAGTATGTAAGACAAAGCAAATACAAGGATGACACCAAAGAAGCCTCCAATAGCACAGCCAATGAGGATAGCCATGTTTCTGCCATTATCTAGGAGTGAACACATCAGAGATTAGTGGCACTGTGAAAAAATTGAAGGTGAAAAAATGCGTTGAAAATGTACCACTTCATCTACCATGGAAATGCCAATCTTTTTCAACAATTGCTTCATTTAGTCTTTTTAGATCTCCTTCTGGTTGTTACTTTGGGTGTTTGAATTTTTGCTCTTCCTGTGTGGTGTTTTCATACATTGCACCTGCTTGCGTGGGCTTTCGCTGAACACCCACTTTGGCTTCTTCCCACCCTCTAAAAATATGACTCTTCAGTTGACTGAACACTTGAAATTGCATAAAATTCAGGCACCCAAACACACCTAAGGATGTGAATGCTTGTTTTTCCACATGTGCTCTGTGATTGGTTGGAAACCAGTTTAGTATTCCTCTGCATCTGGCCCAAAGCTGGCTGGGATAGCCTCCAGCTCACACAAGGCCCAAGCAGCATATAAAATGGAAGAATGGATAGATGCCCTCACCATAAATACGTAGAGTGGCCGTGGAAGAGTCAAAACCATTTGACAACTGACAAAAAACTCTTGTGTTGTTGTCTGAAAGGGAAGTTCCTTTGAAGGTCCACACAGCCAGTGATTGTCCTTTTTTTGTATGGCAAGTTCCATAAATAGCCTGTGAACATAGATAAGGGCATTCCATTAACAAGTATCAGATTGAAATTCATAATCTTTACGTTTTTAGTTGATTTAATGACAGTCATAGTCAAAGATATTGCAAAGTTGTACTCAGACAGTCTAATGCGGATAAAAGGCAAGACAGCTGCGACAGGATCATTATCTTAGTTGAACTATACATAGGTCACACATTGAACACACTGAATTAATTTTTTAGTGGAACAACCAGTGACATCATAAAAGTAACTTTCATGGAAATAGTAGTGCGTTACTGGGATTGATACTCGCCTGTTAAATATGCATTTACAGTTGGCTTTACCTCCTGTTGTTGGTGCCTTGTTTGTTTATTTTTGTACGCTTGTGTGTGTGTGTGTGTGTGTGTGTGTGTGTTTTTTTTTGCATGCAATATTATGTGATTGACCAATTCTACCTTTGGATGTCTAGTCACTCATTCCAACACCTTGAACCAAAATATTCATCCATCCATCAATCCATCCATTTACTACAGCTGTTTATCCTCACAAAGGTTGCGGTGCCATCAAAATTAGGTGCTGAGCCTGCACTTCCACTGTTTATTACCCCACTTCACACTAAGAGTATTTATTTATTTATTTATTTATTTATTTATTTGTTATTTTATGTTTGCATTCGCACATAACAAAAGGTCAAAACTCCAAACTTCATTTTATCAGTATATCTTAACAATAAAGTAAGGTTTCAGTTGCAATCTGACCTGAGGGATGTCCTCCACATGTCCACCAGGGCAAGTGAGACTGTAATTGACATGACTCCCAAACAACGTGAAGATGACAACAGATGATCTTTCAGGCACAGCACAGGTAAACATGGCAGGGTCTCCCACAAACACTGACACATCCACTGGCCTTGTCAAGATCGCTGCTGCCGTGTTTATAGATAGTGTGGTTGTATTTTGTGCTGCAATGGGTGGCAAATATATGTAACAAATGTCAGCTGTTGTACACTGAAAGAAAAGATTTATTAAAGCATTGTCACAAATTACACTGCATGGGGACAGAAAACTGTCTATATGATTGAATGCTTATTTTATTGAATATATAAACACATTTCAAAATTTAAGGAAAGAGGAAAAAAGAAAGCAAGTGAAAGAAATTGTCAGTGTATATTGGTTGGAGGCACCGAACCCCACCAGTTTCATATGCTCATTCACTGAACCCTTCTTTAGCAAAAAATAAAATATGATTTTTTTTTTACTGGTGCACGAAATGAATTGTGCATTAATATCACCTTATTCAAATAACAAAACCAACACAGTGCATGGTAGGAAATTTCAGAGCTGGACGCTTTCAATGACTGTGCCCACTATCTGCAGACTAGAGTGAGGGGTGGACCTCTGCGGCGGAGGCTCCACCGAACCCCTGAGACCGACTCACCGAACCCCTAGGGTTTGATCGAACCCAGGTTAAGAACCACTGTATTAGTACATCAATCAATAAACAAAAAAAGTCACACTCCTCTTGATGTCAGTATGGATATAGATAAATTCCCATATAATTTATATATACATTCATGCATTCATTTCTCATAGCCGCTCACTATCCTCACTAAGGTCGACGGCATGCTGGTGCCTATCCCAGCTTTCTTCGGGTAGTATGCAGGGGACACCCTGAACTGGTTGCAGGGCACCTAGGGACAAACAACCATTTACACACCCAATCACACCTAAGGACAATTTAATATGCCCAATACACGTGCCATGCATGTTTTTGGAGCGTGGGAGGAAGTCTGAATGCCTGGAGAGAACCCACTCGGGCTAATAAGCAACTGTTGTCGCTTATTGGCAAACTCCACACAGGAAGGCAGGCAGTAAGGCGAACGTACTAACTGCCCTTCCACCAATATATGTACTGCATTGGTATAGGGTGGCTACCCTATAACTATATACACACATCTATTCATACATACATGTATATATATATATATATATATATATATATATATATATATATATATATATATATATATATATATATATATAACATTTCCTGATTGTGAACAGCTTTTGAATATTGTTAAAAAGTTGGTTACTGAATACTTGATGAAAATTGAGCTGTTTTAGATTTAACTCAATAAAAAAGGAAAGAAAAGAAAGTAATTAATTGGATAAATAACAGGTTGGTTGGTTATGTATATTTTGACCAGTTTATAATTCAATACGTCTATACTATACATATTTAAGAGAAATATTCCTGCAGTACACATATTTATTTAGATCTTAAATCATTAAACCTTATACAGTAGCTGTCCTGTTATCCCTTCCCATTCCTTTGGCTGTAGTCTCACGGAGATGGGGCGGGAGTTGTATCTACTCCTGCCCTCATTGGTTGAAGGTCACGTGTCTTGTAGGATTTGTCTGTCTCTCTCATGAAACTCACACACGCTGTTAGGTAAATGCAAAGGAAGAGCAGGAAAGAGCAATGCTGCACTGGAGCATTGTAAATTTCTTACTGAGATTTATTTTATAATAAATTTGAATTTCAAGTATAAACTCTAATTGTTGTCATGTTTGGTCAGCTACATGCTTCACTCTAATTAGACTTCCGGGGGCTGCTAATATAACCGTGGCTCTCCGTAAGACTACAGCCAAAGGGATGGAAAGGAAGGGATAACAGTACAGTTACTGTACAAGGTTTAATAATTTAAGATTTAAGTAATAATGTGTACTAAAGTACTTTGACCTCCGACGACTGCCTGTGTCAAGTGCATTAAAAGGTAACTTGTCTGTCTGGCATGCAGGGAACCTTTACAGCGCATCTCTCCGCAATATAGCTCTAACAAAAAAACAAAACAAAACAAAAAAAAATTGCAATGCACTGATGGCACGATAAATGAATTGACTTAAAGACTTAAATTCATTTGATGATGGGAAATATTTAGGTGTGACAATCCTGTAAAACAATAGGAGCAATCACACTTTGACATCACTGTAATAACTCAAGCTCAGATGAAAATAACAACACCAAAAAACTGCATACCTGATGAGGGTGTGAATATGTGGATCAAGGTCAGCAACAACAGGTGAATGTTCTTCCTCATGATTTGTGTATTTTCTTTTCAATCTGTTAAAATTTGGACATGGTAATTTAGATTACAAATTTAACCACAAACAATTTAATGTAGATAAAATACAATATAATGTTTGAGGAACATTTTTATAAAATAATCATGAAATAATGCAAAAGTGAAAATCAATGCATTATCGGAATGATATTTTAACTCTTATTCTTCATCCATTTTCCATATGGTATATTCTGTTCAGGGTTGCAGAGTTCTTGAGCCTATCCCAGCAGACTTCGCACAAACGGCGGACTGTGCTCCAAACTACCTTGTACTGTATTTTATTTACTTATTTAACTTTATCGGTTAAAGCAACCTAGAACAGATTGTCTGGTCAAACAAAGCATACTCTGATGTGACGTTTCATTGCTCCTGAGTCTTTCAACAACAGTGCGTGGATGCTATGGTAGAATGCTGAAAACTGATTGTTGACCACATACAATATTCAAGTACTGCTTACACATTTTCCCATTCATTAAAGTTGCTTTTTAAGATGTGCTAGTATACGCAAAAACAATAACAAACCAAGTAAATATTTGCTTTCCACTAGAAATGGGTTCTTTGAAATTGTGATTCTTCAAACAAGAACTCTCTGGCCAAATTTCTTCAAGAGCAGAGGAATAGAAAACAATACAAACCACAACTAACCTTTATATAAATGCAAGCTTTGCAGTTGAACACCTCTGAAATGATGATCGCTATACCACTTCAGAATTAAATTCGACAGTCTTGCCAAAGCTGAAGTCCAATGAATAGCTCGAAAGAATAAATTATTGTGTATAATACAAATGTATCATCTTTCTTCTTTCAGTTGGAGGTTAGAAGATGAGTGTGAGAAAGTACAGTCGCTGATTCAAGTGAAACATTTCGGCAATAGAGAAACAAAGATAGCTGCAGCAAACAGGTTCAGCTGGCTTAAAGTGGCTGCTTATTGGTTGTGGATCCAGATTCTTTCGCTTTTAGGGAACTGTGCATGCAGGCAATAACGATTAGCGATAGAAAGTAAAACATGCAGGCGGTGTCGTTCACATCATGACGTGTCGTCCCATGATTATTGCAATTACCCTGCTTCAGTCTATCCTTTTTTTTCTAAAGAATTCCTGCCTTTGAAAGTTGGGCACTATTTTTATGGCTCATTGAATATAAAAACAAACAAACAAACAATATTCTAGATTTTTAAAATGTATTAATATTATTATTATTAATATTATTATTATTATTATTTTATTACGCTTAGGGTTTCCTTGCACTGCAAGAGTTCAACTCTATGGCGTTATATTTGTGCCACAATTGCGAGCGCGCAAAAAACATTTTGAGCGCAGAAAATAAAACTGAGTGAGCGAAACTCCATGTAGTCTGCAGTCATGATCAATCTGCTATGCTGCCACCTTGAGTTGGAGGCAACATGCACATTATTGGGAAATCATTTCTGCAGTATGAGTACTATAACGTTGTACTGTATGTACGTACTCAGTCATTGTAAATGAAGCACGTGTAACATACCGTATTTTCCGCACTTTAAGGCGCACCCAAAAGCCTGATTTTTTAAAAAAAGTTGACGTGCGCCTTATAATCCGGTGCGCCTTATTTATGGATCAAATCATGTGCTGACTGCATAAACTATAGTTTATGATTACAAAATCCAGTTCAAACCAACCTTGCCCGAGGGTATTAAAGCCAACACGGCCCTGCGCGATTAATTAACTTGATTTGCAGGCCCAATACGATTTTTTTTTGAGGACTTAAGTGTGTGTGGCCCCACACTCATGTTTGGCGTTTAAATTTCCCTGACTTTCGTTCATTCCTAACTTCTTTGTGCTCCATATCGTAACAGCGGGTCAAAAATATATAATGCACACAGAGCAAAAAATGAAAAAGACAGCGGCGCCAGCCTTCACCTGCGCTTGGCTCCAAACTCCTACCGTTGCATGTTTGGCGTTTAAATTTCCCCGACTTTCATTCATTCCTAACTTCTCTGTGCTCCATATCGTAACAGTGGGTCAAAAATATATATTGCACGCAGAGGAAAAAATGAAAAAGACAGTGGTGCCAGCCTTCACCAGCGCTTGGCTCCAAGCTCATACCGTTGCATGTTTGGCGTTTAAATTTCCCTGAATTCCGTTTATTCCTTACTTCTTTGTGCAAAATATATAATGCATGCGGAGGGGAAAGAATTGCGGCGCAGCGTTGACAAGTACATGGCTTGATCTGGATCTATTCTGCCCTCTGCGGCTCCTGTTTAGAAGTTAAATAGCAATTACCAATAACGCATTCTCTGTTTTATCTGATTATTTTTTAATAACAAATATTTCATAGTATAATATCGATACAACACTTATATTGTATGAATAAAGTTTCTATTCTATTAACAAAGTTTGATGACTTTGTTGATCATTTTTAATACATTCCCTTTAGTAAAGCACCATCTAGTGGCTGCATGACGCAACTCTATCTAGTGGATGCATAATACAGCCCCAACCAGTACTATGGTTTCAACTCTAGAATTTATAATCCGGTGCGCCTTATATATGGCTTTTTTTAGAAACTCGGCCGTTCATTGATGGTGCGCCCTATAATCCGGAGCGCCTTATAGTGCGGAAAATACGGTATGTTACACATGCTTCATTTATACTAGGGGAGTACGTACATACAACGTTCGTTTTAACTTTGAAATGAATTAATTGAATCGAGGCTCAAAAAGTAATATATATTTGTACACACGTTAGTGCCGATTAACAGGAGGAGAGCGCTTGAGCCTTTTGTCTCGATGGCAATAGCACAGACGAGCAGAAGCTTGCATTCGCTTTTGACTTCATTCAATCAATCAGTAAAGGAGAATGCAATTTTGCTTTTGTAACCGGATGTAGACTGCATTCTTTAACTGTTTGTGCTTGCTGAACTGTGGAATTGACTCGGCGGCGTGCGCGAAGGACCCGATTTTTCAAGTCTTGCGTAAAGTTGAAGGACCATGGCGGACTGTGGCAGAGCGGAGCGCCGCGGACGTAGTTATGGCAAGCCTTTTGAGCATTTATTCGATATCGTGGATATCAGCCATTTGCATTTTTCACTAGTTCGGTCTTTGCCAGCACTAGTTGGACATTCAGCCACACTAGTTATGCTTTTTGTCACACGAGTTGCACAGAAACTCTATCTAGCCACTCATTTTCAGACACATGTTAACAAGTCAAATGCTGCTTATTCTAACATGTTACCTAGTGACCTATGATTTGCAGCACAAGCTCACTAGTGAGAGCTGGAACACCCACTAGTGACACGAGTGACAGACAAAATACTGACAAGTTAACTAGTGTACGCCCCTACACGCTTGGATATCTAACTAGTGAGTGTCAAATGTTTCACTAGTTAAACTAGTGACGGGCAAAATATCCACCAGTTACACTCGTGTGACAGTTTGACCTCACTAGTTCAACTAGTGAGATCCAAAAGGCTCACTCGTACAACTAGTGAATGCCAATCTGCTCACTAGTTAACTAGTTACACAAAAAATAATGAGGAGGTGGGACGGACATGTGCATCCCGGAATTCCATTGGCTCCACAATTACAATCACCCAGTCAGGATTCAGATTTTGTGATTAGCCCACCCACTTTATTTGCATGTTGGACACTAGCTTACAAGTTGTCCTGAAGAATTGCAGCTAGGTAACTAGGCTGCCTCTTATGGTTTACATGTTAACTTGTGAATGCTGAAACACAGATTGCTACTTGCAACCTATTTTGGCCTTACATGCTAACTGGTGAGGCTCAAAATGTAAACTAGTTCACTAGTAAATCTTAATTTATCCACTAGTTGCACTAGTTTGTCGCATTTTGACCTTACTTGTTTACTAGTGAAACATGTTTCACTAGTAAGAAAACATGTTTTCTTACTAATAACACTATTTAAGGCCAGAGTTACTCACTAGTTTACCAGTGACACAGATTTTCATCGCACTAGCTAACGAGTGAAAAATGTCAAACATGTTTGATCAAATCTTGCACAAGTTCATTTCTGGGTATGACTAGTGAGACAAAATGCCTTCCACTTTCCCTAGTGACATGAAAAACAGTGTCACTAGTAAACTAGTGAGTAACTCTGGCCTCAACTAGTGTTACTAGTAAGAAAACATGTGTCTCACTAGTAAACAAGTAAGGTCAAAATGAGGCCAACTAGTCCACCTAGTGAGTATCTTCAGATTTACTAATGAACTAGTTAATGTTTTGGGCCTCACTAGTCAGCTAGTAAGGTTGGAAAAATCCCAACTAGTGTTACTAGTCGATATTGTATGCCTTACTAGTTTACAGTGATAAAATTTTAAAACACAACTTAACTACTAAGGTAAAATAAAAACCTAACTGGTGCAACTAGTGGGCGTTTGTCCCTTACAAGTGAACATGTGCGCTGTAACATGTTGCCTATAGATCCACTGGTGTGACATAATGCCAACATGTATCAGGAGTGGACTGCATGCAAATGAGCAGGCGGGACAAAAATGTTCATTGGTCTCTATTCAGATGGCATGTTTGAAGCTTTAACCCTGAAGCTCCCGGACCATTTGAAATGAAAGGAGTGATTATACAACAATATGAACGCATGTATTTACAAAGAAAATATCAAAATGACAAAAAGCACCATATTTGGCAATGCAATAGCAAATTATGTAAGAACTTGTGAAGTGATTTTGGTCATTATCAATAAAACCTTTGGATAATGTCAAGATCAGCGCATGCATTTAACTAGGCCATAGACTTGGGTATTACTTGACGGGACAACTCTTGCTTACATTGCATATACGCGCTGCGTTCTCACGCCGAATTTCACATATAAATTTCAGGGGAAATAGGACGAAATCGACAGGAGTTTCAAGGTGGATTCGGTCGAGGATTCAAGGGAATTATTATCTAAAATAGCACCATGTCGGCACTTTGAAAACGTTGTGCAAAAAGCTTAACTTGATGTTGAATTATTTACGTAAAATAAATGATAACGGACAGTTTTTTTCTTTTAACCAATAATCTAGACGAATATTCATTCATATGTATAAACGTTTTACGCATTTATGTCCAAGAAATTTCAACTTAAATAACTCTTTGTTTTGTGCTGGCAGCCATGTTGAAATTTGTATCTACACAACAGCGTAATGCCGCGTTCAGATGGAGCTGTTGTGTGAAAAATGAACTTCATCTTGACCTCGCGACAAAACGCATCGCGTAGAGCATAAACGACGCGTTCCATCTGAACGCAGCATAACTTTATGTTCAAATAATAAGGTCATTTTAAGCTTTTTGCCCACTTTTGTCCAAAATTTATGGTACGATAATTAAGATATTTCTGCGTCCTTACTAATTTTTTTTTTTTTTTTTACATGTCTTATGTTACAATTCAATCTAAAAAAAAAGTAGTCATTTTAAAAAAAGAAACACAAACGGTTTTTAGGCAGCCATGGCTTGAAAATTGGAAAAGGAAAAAAAAAAGGTGGTTAAAAAAGAAAAAGTAAATAAAGCTTAATATTGTAGTCGGTAGTTACTCCCTTCCTCCATAATGTATTAAATCATACAATGCCCTGCCTGCCTCCTGCAGGGACATTATCCTCCTCAAGATCCCCGAAGTTGAGTATGCGCGCACAGGGAAGCCAACTCTGATCCGACTGAGAACTCTTTTGGCAAGTGCCGCACAATGTGCGGCACCAACTACCGGACCAGCGTGCAGAACTTCATGGTGAGCAACAGGCTGGCCCAGCACCTGTACTTGCTGAAGCTCATCGGGTTCTTCCCCTGGACTGCGCCAAGGTAGAGGAGAAGGAGGATGACGAGGTGGTCTTGGCCGAGCTTGCCAGTGAGCTGTCCGACGACCAGCTGGACCAGTCAATGGACGAGTTGCTCCTCGCTGCGATCTGCAACTACGCCAGCTACCTGGCCAGGAAGGTCCAAGCCAACTCGTCTGTGGCTCAGTGTTGCAAGCAGGAGCCTACCCAGCAAGAGAAGATGGAGATTGACATGGAGCTCGAGAGGGGAGACCCGCCCTCTGTGATGTTCGTCCCTCTTCAACTCTTTTGGTGCTAACTTTTCTTCGGGCTTCAGAAGTGGGGAAGAACAATGCCCTGGAGCAGCCACCCGGCAGGAGGAGCAGGGTCAAGGAGAGCAGGAAGGAGATCGTGAGTGACTGGAACTTGTACAAGTCCAGGAATCTGACCGGGGTCCACAAGTCATAAGCCAACAGGCTAAAATGATTGTTGAAGGACGTGGGCCAGATAGCCGGCAAGACGTGCTGTGGCAATATTGACACTGGAATTCAACCTAAATAAGTTGTGATTGTATGTAGAAAAATGCAAATTATTTTTCTATTGAGTGAAATGAAAATGTTTCTGCATGCTTTCCTCAAATATAAAGTTTCTGGTGTGAAAATTGAGTGATTTATTTGCTGTTTAAAACTTAGGTTGAAGATGCACTATATTCATTTTACGTTTTGTCATACTTACATTAAAAAAACAAACAAACAAAAAACAACAACAACTACCTAATCTGGATTTTCTTAGGGAATTACTTTTAACTTTTTATGCCACTGCTCATGGAGACTCCTATATGCCTAGGTAGGTGCTCATTTTGGTTTTAGGACGCTAGCTGCTTTGGTTTTGAAAATATTCACATTTTAAGTTTTTGAAAATAGGCCCACTACGGATCTGCCCTGGGCCCCGTTTCCTGTCAGGTAATCGTGAAGTTTGTGACTACGCATTTAAATTGAAAAAAAAAAACAACTGGTGGTCTATTCCCCCCCCTATGCCTGTTACCATACCATACAGTACAGACAAATTCTGACCACACGATGGCAGTAGATATTGTTCATTTTTAAGAACTTTTAGTAATTGTTGTATTAATATTCTTATAGTTACTTATTTTTTGTTATTTTTTTTGTATGTGTATAGGTGGTACCACATTATTATAATTGCACATTATTATTGCTATGTTTTTATACTCCTTTATTTTGAATGACATTGTGTTTTTAAGCTCACGGTAATATCATTACATAGTCTTGAGTTTCAGAATTTAAAATAAAAAAAACAACGAAAATAAACCACTAAAGTGATTCATAATCTAATATATTGTGCAGATTTTTAGCCCAGGGCAGTAAACAACTATGGAATCTCAGACTCAGGCT
Source organism: Hippichthys cyanospilos (assembly GCF_059441005.1). Taxonomy (NCBI): domain Eukaryota; kingdom Metazoa; phylum Chordata; class Actinopteri; order Syngnathiformes; family Syngnathidae; genus Hippichthys; species Hippichthys cyanospilos. Next base: position 13,482,283 of record NC_142371.1, read on the forward strand.
TTACAGGGTTAATGTTTTGCTCGGTGGAGGCTTATCAAAGAGCTAATAGGAGTTGTCATCTTTTTCCTCTTTCGCGCCCCCTGATTTGCATTTGGTGTAAGGAGTGCAACTAGTGAGCAAAATGGGTGCACTTATTCTACTAGTGAACATTTGGGCATCACTTGTTAGCTAGTTGAACTAAAAAGACCCTTTGACTAGTTGACAAACGAATGCATTGGCTTCCACTAGTTCCACTAGTGAACATTTTGGCCCTCACTAGTGGAACTAGTGAAGACAAAATGTCACACTAGTGAAACTAGTGGACATTTGGGGCGTCACTAGTTAACTAGTAACACATTTTAACACTCACTAGTTCGATTTCAAGGCGTGTAGGGGAGCACACTAGTTAACTTGTCAGTAATTTGTCTGTCACTAGTGTCACTAGTGGGTGTTCCAGCTCTCACTATGTCATCATTTTTTCCTCTTCTCAGTCTTCTGAAGCTTTTCATTTTGGCTCGTTGTTTCTTTTTATATAGTTTGCTTCTTTCTCCTGGGGCAATTACCGAAAAGGAGATAACAACCACTAACCACGGGCGAAATACCTACAAGTAATGCGAACAACAAAAAGACTGGTATGAACACTTAACTATCCATTTGTCTGACTAGCCTTGGGAAAGCCTTCTGATTGACTGAGACACCGATGTTTGTAATAAACCAGATTAGCCTTTTACACAAGAGTTGAGAATGAAGTAATTATGTCCCAGTATATTGTAAACAATCGTCCAGATGTTGGGAGTCATTGTCCTTCTGGTTTTCGTCCTCATTCTTGCACTCTGCTCAATATCTCTTGGTGGTGCCTTATCACAACTTGGGAATTTGAGAATTTACATAAGCAAGACTCTACTATGTGCCTATTTAATTGGCATTCCTAGGAGTTCCTCTAAATTTTGTTGTTTATGCCCTTCGAATAATGACTCAGGATCTGAGACATACCCACGATGAAGAAAGATATTGATGAGGCTGGCAGAAAACACTATGTAAGTATATATGCATTTTTTCACTGCAGTTACCTAGTCTTGCTGAAACGATGAAGTCACTAAAAAGCAAATGGAGATGAAAAACGTTTTTCACATTCACAAAAAAAGAAGCAAAATAAATCAATTCTAACTTCTTTTAACAATTCTACAGGCTACAGGTTACCGTATTTCAATGGCGTACGGTATTTCAGTGGCGGGTTGTTATGGCGTTATATTTGTGCCACAATTACGTGCGCGCGAAAAAAAAATTTGAGCGTTGAAAATAAAACTAAGCGAGCGACAACAGATTTTGAGCGCGGAAAAAAAGTTCTTGAAAAGAAGTTTCTCGCTCAAAATTCCTTTTTGCTCGCTCGCAATAGCATTCTCGCGCTCAACATCTCGCTCTCGTTCGCGATACTGCTCCCTCCCTCGCTCAACATCGCGTTTGCTCAACATCGAGCTCTCGCTCGTTTGAGTTGTCCTCTTCGCTCGCTCAGTTCTGCTCACGCGTTACGTTTGAGCCACAAAACCAGCCAATCAGAGCTTGTAAAAGCACATTGATTGACAGCTTGGTATCCAATGAGATTGCTTGTTGTGTTCACCCGGAACGAGCAAACGAGAGTGCGTCACATCGACGTGGGCGGGAGGAGGTGGGCTTATATTATTAAAGTACAAAAACTAACAAGGTATTTCTGTCAAATGATACAATACAGTAATAATAATAATATTAAAAGTAATTCTGTGCAAACGCGATGTTGAGCGAGGGAGGGAGGAGTATCGCGAGCGAGAGCGAGATGTTGAGCGAGAGAGGGCTATCCCGAGTGAGCAAAAAGGAATTTTGAGCGAGCAATTTCTTTTTCTGTGTTCAAACTCCATCGGCGCGCACTCAAACTCTTATCATTACGTGGTCAATTGTTTTTTTCTTGCGCTCAAAAGCTGTTTTCGCTCGCTCAGTTTGATTTTCTCCGCTCAATTTTTTTTTTTCGCACGCTCGTAATTGTGGCACAAATATAACGCCATAGGTTGTGACATTCACATGTACGTCTTCTGTGATATGTCAGACTCTCGAATAAATAGCCCCCATGCGCACACGTACGCATTACTGGGCTACTCAGGGTATCTACCGGAGCTTTTAAATGTCAATAAACTTAAATCAGCCATTACATAACTTGTCATTATACACGATGCTGTCAAAACTTTAAAAAATTATTAATTTAAAATAAATATCCGCAAAATTGTATGAAGTCAAAATTACAAATTGCAGTTTAATATAAGAACATTTTATTTCTTGACTCTTAACTGAATATGAACGAGATAAAATAACACAAACACTATGACACTACAACACTAGGAGCGTAACCAAATGGATTTAGTATGACACAAACAGAACAGAATATGGAGAATAATTTGATAAATTTAAAAAAAAGATTGCAATAAACACAGAAATTAGGCAAACAAACAAAACAATAGGAAATGCATAAAAAAGATGCAATCACAAAAATAAGCAGCGACACAAAAGACGCAACAACAAAAAAGAATTGGAAGAAAACTCACCACACAAGAAATGGAAGGAAAAAAAAAGTGCAAACCGAGATTAATGCACACAAAAAAGATGCAATCACAAAAACAACATGGACACAAACTTAAAACAAGAAATTAAAGAAAACTAAAGGGTGTCAACCTCGTTTTAGCGTGCAGGTCTATTTTATTTTGAAAAAATTTAATTTTGAAAACTTGGATTTGTTTCGATCACTTGAGTGCCAAAATGTCACTCACAAATAAGTTAAATGAGTAAGAAGTGTTTGGAAGGGGAAAAGGCACAATCAAGGGACAGGGCTTGTATAGACAGCCTACCATTTTGGTAAAAAAAGAAAGTTTTAATAGGCAATACCAGTAGTTCTACTTGCTTCTTGTCGTAAGGACTTTGAGCGCTACTTAGTAGCTAAAGAGGACCCACTAACTGACAAGGAATGTATACATTTTTTTGTTACCGAACCAGAAGAGCTTGCAAATGGCGGCAGCCTCAAACATATGTTCGAGACTCCCGACATCATTATATAAACAAGCTGAGGGCTCCCATTATTTTGGTGTTAATGGTGAGTTCATATTTTATGTGCACTTTATATTTGCATGTTTTCTCTAAAAGGACAAAGATTTCGACCATTTTTCATTAAAAAAAGAAAAAAAATATGATTATTAAATTTCAAAAACTTGCAAATACCTGTGTTCTTAATGACCAACAGTATGTTTCAAATATAATCGTAGTGCTTGTTATCATTACATTATATTACATGGGGGGTGGCACGCCTCCAGAGGCTGCCATGTCTGTTATAGCTACGGATAATGGTAAATGCTGCACCTCCTGCTGTCCGAAATGAAAATCGGTCTAAATCTTACACATTGTCCCTTTAAGTGTTTTCCATATTTTGTTAGCGGTAGATTTTGTTTGTTTGTCTCATTTGCCTGTTATTAAATATTGTAGCTTTCTGCGGGTTGCATTGGGGTTTGCCTCTTCAACCACCGTACTTCTGTGGGTATAATTTTGAGAACTATCTAGCGATAAAATGAAAGTTTATTCACTCAACGTCGTATAGACAGACATGTAAACAAAGTGCGCAGGAGCCGCTACGTCACGTACGGCGATCCGCCTCTCCCTCTCACAGAACGACCACTTAGAAAGGTTACACTCCGTGTAAAAGTCACCCAAATCCAATTTGCGCTGTATTTAGTCTTTCAAATTGTGTTTCAATTTTCATAAGAAGCAAAGGTGGTTGGTTTCGTTCAATTGAAAGACAGCGAAAAAGGGGGGTAAAAAAACTAGTACAAAACCATTTTCCCTGTGCTTTGTTGGATCAACCTGTGCCCGGAACGTAAAGGCATAAACTGGGTTAACGCTGGACTTTATAGTGGTAACAGCACCTCAAATATTTTTTTTTTTTATAATTTATATTCACCTATGGACTAAGGCACATTCCGGTTAAGTTCTCAAGGAAACTACCGGTACACCTGCTTTCAGAGGAGACAAGGTGAGCCTACTTAAAACTTTAATCTTAATTTAGAAAGATTTGCTGTCTATGAGGAAGCGGTTACCAAGCACCAATGCTTGTTGAAAGCTGTTGAAAGATTTTGTGTATCCAAACCATTGTCTATTTGTTGATGCGCTGAATGAAAATATTTCTACTGCAGATTTTAATGAAAAGGCGTAAGCTACTGTAATTGCAAAGGCAGAGATCGACCTAATATTAAATACAATATCAACAATAATAGTCTGTCTGTCTGTCTGTCTGTCTGTCTGTCAGTCTATCTATCTATCTATCTATCTATCTATCTATCTATCTATCTATCTATCTATCTATCTATCTATCTATCGATCGATCGATCGATCGATCGATCGATCGATCGATATGCTTAAGTAAGATAAATTGGTTACATTGAAACTTGCTCGATCTGTTTGTCTATCTTTTTAGTGGAGTTGGTGCCATAAGAAATCAAGGGAATAAACGAAAGAAGACAGGAACAGGACATTTTCTGCTGTTGTCTTCTTTTATCTATCCTACAGATGTACGCTGAAAAAATTGTTAAAGAGGGGAAGATGGGTAAATTCCACTCACATTCACACTCATTCAAATGTTGTGCTTGCTGGTCTTGCTTTATGTTGTCTGAATCTGGGCCGTAAGCAGACATCAGTCCATTTGACAACTGTTAACTATTAACAGATTTGTTCCTAGCTGACTGCTTCAGCTCTATTTGTCAATTCAACATCCCAGACTAGATAAACGACCTATTCCCCATTGTTTGCTTAATCCTCAAAGAATGGCAGGATATACTGTATGCCTTTGGAGTCCTCCTTAATATCCTCCTAAGGAGAAGGAGGATAACACATATACACATAAAAAATTGATCACCAGATGGCTTGATTAAAAATAGTGATGAGATCTCAGTTAACCACTGCCACTGGTTAGCACATCACATGCCTCACATGCGAAGGACCCATGTTCAGTTCCGCCTCCGGCCTTCCAGCGTGGTTTGCATGTTCTCCCTGTGCCTGTGCCGGTTTCCTCCAGGTGTGTGGTAGGCATATCAGGCACTTACTATTGGACACACCTTAGTGTAGATTGTTGTCCATCTCTGTGTGCCCTGCGATTGGATAGCAACTAGTTCAGGATGTACCCCGCCTTCTGCCCTAAGACAGCTGGGATAGGCCCGTGCAAGCCTGCAACCTTGTGAGGACAGGCGGTTAAGGAAATGGAAGGAAGGATGGATGGATGAATGTAATATGTCACAGTATCATAAACCATATGGCAGTCTCTTCACATAATTTCTTCACATATTTCTTTTTCATCTGCTGGAAAATTGCGTCACTAAAAACAATGCGCCTCAGTGCAAAACTTAACATAATAAATACATTCATACAAGGAGTCACTATGCCACAATTTGGCAAAATGTTGCTTCATGTTGCATTTAATTTGCTTTTAATTTAAAAAGGGAGATGTGATGTTCCTGCCATGGCATTGAAAATTTGATTTGCTGATGTTTGAAGAAACCCTTTAAAAATTTCAAATACACCCCCGAAATGGTTTTACACAAACACATATTCCCATTTGAGAACCACTGCTCTATGACACATTTTCATTATCTAGGAGAGAAACTAAACATTTATCGTTGATATTATTAAAGACTTTCCCTTGTGGTCCTGTGATGTGTGGAAATTATTTTTCTAATCGTAGAAGACACATTTATTATTACCACATGTACGACAAGTGGAATAGTTTCTACATAACCCAAAATAAATATATCTCTATAGAAAGGAAGCACCAATAAAGTACAAAATGACCCAGGAACTCAAAGCATAAATGGATTCATCTTAACAAAGACCCACAGTAGCGGTCTCAGGTAGAAGTGGACAATAGAGTTCTTGTTCTCGCTTAGGCTCTGAATGCTGAAAGAGATGCCCTGAAGAAAAGAATGTAGACCATCACAGTAGTTTTTATTCCTTTTGGAAACACTAAGGGGCAGAAAAGTGAATCATTTAAGGGTCCACGACCGACAGGGGCCCTCGAAAATAGTATTTTCAATATCAAATTGAAATAGTGGCAGGCTTAAAATTATAAATTGTAATTAGAACACAGCTTCCTGGGGAACTCTGCCAAGCTTAGACTCTTAACAAAAGCACAATTGGCCTTTGCTGTAAAGTTTCCACATAGTTTTGTGGGGGCTGATACAGTATTTTATTTATTTATTTTTTTAACGAACAAACAAAAAACCAAAACACCAAATTTACAAAAATCTAAGGCCTTTCTGTGATTCTTTTTAATGCATTGAATATGTTTGAAGATAAGTGCTTAAAACATGCTAAGAGCAACTTAGCAGTAAATTGATGAGATATATATTTTTTTATCACCATTTCAGATATCTGGATATTTTTAGAGATGCTAAAACGGGGCCCAGTTATGCACTTGGACTTTCAGGTGTGACTCAGCCCTCCCCCATACTTTAAGTAGTGATGCCTTCTACAAGTCCTCTGTTGTGTGGAGCCACACGTGGTGCAAGGAGCGATGTAAATAGGATGGTCCTGCCATTCCATCAACCATCTAGCCAGCAACGTTGAGCTATCCCATTACTTGCTGCAACAATAACAACATGTAAACATGCAACATGTGAAGCAGAATATGTTGGTATTTTATGTGCAGATATTATTAATATTGCTGCTATTATAAGTTGTTTTTCTGTGATCAGTAGTAAGTCTTTTACTATATCAGTTATCATGGTAGTTTACTTTCTGCTGAGACAGGCAAAAGAAAAAAATGAACAATTTAACGCGACTAAAATAATTTTAATAATGAATAGTAATTAATAATCAATTTAAATGTTCATATTTTTTCAATGCCCTTGGCCAGAACATGGTCAGTTTAGTAAAAAATCAGACCCTCAGCACATGGTGCACAAGAAAGGGCATACTGAGATGCTGATCGCTAAGCAGTTACCCCCAGGTAAAAAGTAAACACACCCAAAGTAACTACAAAACGTGAGTGTCAACATCTATACGGCTTTCAAAAAAATACATATAATTTATTATATTTATAATTATGGTCTGGTGTGTTTTCTGTCTTATGAATATTTACTATGCATGGTTTTGGAATGGGAGAAGCAATCCATAGCACCTGCAATTAGATTTGCTTGCTTCATAAACATCCATCCATCCATCCAGCCATCCATCCATCCTTCCATTTTCTGGAGCCGCTTATCCTCATTAGAGTCGGTGACCTGTCAATGCCTATCCCAACTGTCTATGGGCAGTAGGCGGGGGACACCCTGAACTGGTTGCCAGCCAATTGCAGGGCATACAGAGACAAACAACCATTCACGCATCCAATCACACCTAAGGACAATTTAGACTGTCCAATTCACCTGCCATGCATGTTTTTGGAATGTGGAAGGAAGCCGGAGCGTCCGGAGAGAACCCATCGGGGAGAACTCCACACAGGATGGCTGAAGCGAGGTTGATTTGAACTTGGGTCTCTGAACTGTGAGGTGGACATGCTAACCATAATTCTACCTAGCCGCCAGCTTCATAAACTGTAATTATTACATATAAAATACAAAATGAGGACAATTAGGCTAATGAAAGCAATCTCTTTATTTAGCGTTAACCCTAAGTCCAGTCACTTCCGCAAACAGCACACACAAATTTTATTTATCTATTTACATTGCTTTTACAATACAATACATTTTACAGAGACAAAGACAATGATACGTAATGTCAACTGGGGAAATATTTTTTCATTATTTAAGTAGTGACAAGTTAAGTAATTTAGATTCATATATAAATAGGATGGTATTTACATGGGTGATTCGAGATATGATTGTAAAATATTTTACTTACGTTAAAAGGCCGCCATTTACCAGCCCAATCTTTTTGTGTTGCTTGTAAACTGGTTGGATTAGGAAAGCCTGCCATTTGGTTGAATGGCTATTTTTTTCCCGGTGATGAAGGTCTTGCTTGTCACTTGTCAACAAAGTTAATGCAAGGTCAAGCAGGACAAATGTTGGCAAAGATTACAGACTCAGAATATTAATGCTACAATTGTAGGTGGCCTATTGAGCTTTTGGTGACAATTTATCCACTTATTCCACTTCCATTGTTTAAGCGTCAGTGAGTTGGGACGGGGGCAGGTCTTGCGGTTCGGACGCTTTTTTCTTGTAAGCTTCTAATTGGCTGGTGTATACATTTACTACATTATTAGTTATTGTTATGATTTGGAGTGTTTTGAGTATCTCTGCTTGTCAGACGAATGTTCGTACATGTGTGTGCAGGGAACAGGGGGATCACTCTCACCTGTGTGTTAACACCTTGCCGTATTATGGGTGTGTGCATGATACTTATGACCTTGGGAGCCATTGGAGCAACGGTCTGGGTCATAGGTCAGATACATACATAAACACACAAACAGAGTAGAAAATAGATACATATTCCAATCTAAAAACGTCATCAATTGTCTCATTTAATGTAAACTTTTCTTCTCCTTTATAGTCACGTATTGCACTGTGGAGGAAGACACAGGATACTATGACGGTAATTTTTTCAAAATGCACTGACCACCTAAACATTTTGACCATGTTCACAAGACGACATCTTGTTCAAGATTTATATCTAAGATAATGCCCAGTTTTAATTGGCAGAGAGTGGTAGGTGTCCATTGAACAATCACACAATATTATTATGTAGTTGTTCAGTACAGCTACGAGACTATGCAATATCTGGAGAAGTTGCATGTGAAGAGGCTAAATGACTTAAGTTTTTTTTTGCTTTTTTTATATTAAAAATAGATGAACGGTCTAAAATTGGAACAATTTGAATCTGTTAAAACTGTAAAAATTAGAGATGAAAAACAAAAAATGATATATTAAAAAAATTGTTTTAGGTGTTTGAATGGTGAAATTGCTCAACCTCTGATGGGTGGGATTTTTGGCCATATTGAAAACTCTCCCTAAGTTTTTTGATTGAGATGAATGTTTTGAATTTCAAATGTGAACAGTGTAAATGTATAAAATTGAATGGGCTATTGCGAATGCATGATGAATTTTTGGTTGAAATATTTAGAATTTTGGATAAAATATAAATTTTAAAACGAGAAAAACAGTAGCTCTGAATAGCATCGGTTGAAATCTGAATGGTGTGAATTAGTGAACGAATGTGGAAATAAATAAATGAATCAATGCAGATTTTTTTTTTGGCATGTGTCAATTTTTGGAGTGGAAATTCTTACTAAGAAGAATTAAAGCGAAGTGTTTCTTGGGAATGAGGGTGAAATTTTGGTCAAATGAAACTGGATTTTTTAAATGTGAACAATAATATCCCTGGCCAGCATCATTTTTTGGAATGGTGTGAATCAGTTTAGAATTTTTCATTTTTTTATTTTATTGTAATTATTTTTTTGGAGGGCGGGGCATTTTTGAATAGTACGTACTATAATTTTTTTTTTTTTTTAACAGTTTTGGCACTTTTGTCAAAGGTGTCCAATTTGAACTGTGTCTTCTGCCTCCACCTTCGAGTATACACATCATTTGTCCTCACGAGTGATGTGAAAATTATTTATTCATATTTTTGAGCGGCTCTTCGCTGTGAATGATGGGACCGAGTTGTTGTAAGGAGCTGCAGCTCTCTCTGCCACCATAATACTGCTGCATCCTTTTACTTGTATAGTCAGTAATTAATAGCATAGTGGATAAAACTACAATGTGTTTATCTGGCTCTATAAAGAGAAACGCTCATTCACAAACCATTCACTAAAAAGAGCTGTTCTGACGGGCACACGGCGACTCACTGTGTGCATGTCTGAAGTTTCTCACCGTGGGCCAAAGCCTGCTCAGGAAGTTTGTGTGAATGCTCAGACGCATTGAAAATTATAGGGAACATTGCCGTGGATCACTCAGGACATGCTGAGAGACAGTGTCTTTTGGCTGGCCTGTGAAAGTTTCGCCGGAGAAGGTGGGCAAAGTGGCTAGGTAGTGGAAATTCTGGGCTTCCCTGCTAAAGAAGCTGTCTGGCGACTCAACCCCGAAAAAGTGGGAGAAAATGAATGGTTGGATGGATAAGTGAAACAATTTATGTTGTACTAAAGTGGGACCCTATCATGAAAAGTCAACGTTTTGGTGCTTTTTACCATGTTACAATTTTGATTTCTCACTTGAAACACCCCCAAAGTGTTGTTTTTAAAAAAATTGTACCTCCCTTACACCGCCCCTGCAAACCCCAGCCTTATCCATGTCTTTTTGTTTCATTTTAGTTCTTGAGTTAACAAGGAGAAATTTTGCACTGAATGAGCCAAAGTAGTCCGCTGTCTATATTACTGTAATGCCTTTGCGTGTGTCAAAGGATTCACTGTCTGATTACTTCTTTTATTGAAGTTAAAAGTGCTCTATAACAACTGCCCTCAGTCCTCCTCTGCAGGCTTCCTCATGCGTAACAACGAATGTTACAATGCGGAAAAAATTCTTAATTTTACAGGAAATGCCAGTGAGCTTGCTGTGCACTTTACGGTAGATCCGGAAAGAAGAGCATTGCTGAGAACTTTCACTTTTCTGGGATGTGACAGAGCCAAGTTTCACCGACAGCACCTTTATTTTTTGCGGCAATACTCGCTTGCCAAAAAATAAAAATTTCAATGACGCAATCGAGTGGCCGAGACCGTGCTAAATATTGTGATGACAACGCTGCGCTATCGTTAGCTTAGCACAGTGACTACGGTTCAACAGCTGTTAAGTGAAGCAAACGCTGCACATACCAGTTGTCCCAAGTTCTCGCTTCTGCCTTTCGACAAGCCAGGTGAGGGCTCTTGCTTGGCTCTGTTTAGTATTGAAAGCTCAGCTGGCCGTGTTGGATCACTCCCGGTGACGGCAAAGCGGCCGCCATGAGTCATTCCTGCCCCCTGCGTGCGCCGTTGAATGTTCCCAAAGTTGATTGGCTGTGGCGACGCGAAACGCGGAAAAAGTAAAAAAAAAAACAAAAAAAAAAACCCTTCACTCGAAAGGCAAAATTTCGCTTGTGACCGTGCGCGGCCATTTGCGTCGCTTCATTCGCGTCCATCGCGTTGCCCAGTCACGTGAACTCCATACAAAACGCTCCGCTTTTTGGCCTCGTTTGCGTTTGGTGCGCGCGTACCATTAAACTAAATCATCTCCAAAACATTATTTCGGGTGCAGCCCATGCGGCCCGGTACCAGTCGATCCACGGTCCGCGGACTGGGGGTTGAGGACCGCTGACTTAATGCACTTGCCACGTACACTTCTTGGACATCCAAGTACTGCAGTACACATATTTACTTACGTCTTATGTTATTGAACCTTATACAGTAAATGTAAGTTTAAGTTGCTGTGGTCTCACGGAGAGCCATGTCATGTAAGTGGTGAAGTCCAATTAAAATGAACGCTGTAGAAAACAGAATTAAAAATCACAGTCTATGCTTGAAATCCCAATTTATTACAAAAGAAACCTAGGTAAGAGATTTCCAACGGCACGGTGAAGCCGCTTTCCTCCTCCCAAGAGGCTGGGTGTTTTTTGAAATCGAGCTGTTTGCCTTCATCTACATAACAAGCGGAAGTTGGGGCGGAAGTAGATTACAACTCCTGCCCTCATTGGTCGATGGTCGCGCTGGGAGACAATTGCGTGTCTTGCAGGGCACTCAAAAGTGATTTCAGAAGGGAGATTGGCACTTCAATATGACACGTGATTGGCTCCCGGTACGACTATCGACCAATGAGAGCAGGAGTGTAATCAACTCCCACCCCAACTTCCGCTGCTTGGGTTGTCACGGGTGTGACTCAAAAACAACGCAGGCTCCTAGAAGGAGGAAAACGATTAGCAGTTCCGTTGGAAATCACGTACCTGGATTTCTTTTGTAATAAATTGGAATTTCAAGTGTAAACTGCGATCCTTATCATGTTTGCTACAGCTGTCACTTTAATTAGACTTCTGTGTCACTTTATGTCCTGCAAGCAAGGCAGTGCCGGTAATCAGAAAATACACACGCTGGTGGGAGGAGGAAAGTGGCTTCACCATGCTGTTGGAAATCTCTACCTAGATTTTTTTTTTTTAATAAATTGGAATTTTAAGTGTAAACTGTGAATTTTAGCATGTTTTTTTTTACAGCGTTCACTTTCATTTGACTTTCTGGTGCGGCTAATATGGTAATATGGCCACAGCTGAAACTACAGCAAAATGGATGGGGAGGGATGACAGCAGTTACCGTGTAAGGTTTCATGATTTAAGATTGAATTAAATTAATGGACTGCAGTAATATTGTTTTGAAATATGTATAGTATGAAGACCACAAAAAAACATTAAAAAAAAAAAAAAAAATCCGTGGTGGCGGTTGGGGGGCAGGGCTATGTCACGATTTTCAGTTATCGCGGGAAGGGTCCCGGACCACTGTATATCATTACATGGGTGACAACAAGTGTCCAGAATGACACACTACAGAACCATTTTATTCTGTTCAAGTCTTTGCAGTTCACTTAAACTCTTTGCAAAGAAGGTGTGCAACCACAGATTTTAATTGAGGCATTTTCCTTCCTTTGGATATTTGTCTTTCATTGTATTTCATACGTACATTTCAACGTTCTAACAACGGCACCACATGAACATAGATGTACACCAATGGTCTCAAGTGATCTATTCGCCCTAAGGGCTAGATCGATAACTTGCTGTTTAGTCTGTCTGTCTTATGCTCCCATATTCTGAAACATATGGCAGTTTTGCGAAATGATGCTTTTGTCGGGTGACAGTTGACAATTACTTCTTGATGCACTGAATCTGTCCAAATATGATGAATAATCATGATTAATAATCATGATTTCAATATTAAACAAAATAATTGTGATTAATATTTTGGACATAATCATGCAGCCCTAGGATGAACGGCTTCTAACAAAGACTCGAGTCACATTGTTCACAGTGATGAGCTGTTCAAAAAACTCGGTTCGTTCATGAACGTCACATAACTAGTGATCTATTAGCCCTAAGGGCTAGATCGAAAATTTGCTGGTTAGTCTGACTGTGTCTTATGCTCCCATATTCTGAAGCATATGACAGTTTTGCGAAATTATGCTTTTGTCGGGTGACAGTTGACAATTACTTCTCGACACACTGAATCTTTCCTGTCAATTGGTTTGCACATGGTTTAAGATTTCATGTTGATTCATTCTCTCTATGGTGCCATCAAGTGGGCAACAAGCCCAAGCGGTAAAATATGTAGAATGAAATAAAAGTGTAAGTTTTTACGGACAAGACGACCATTAGTTGCAATATTGCCCCCTAAGCAGTATCTGTGTAGTACAAATACAGTGGGCCCCCGTGTTACGAACTTAATCCGTTCAGCGGCTATGCTCGTAACTCGAATTGCTCGTATGACGGGCAATCCAAACCTATTTTAATTAGTGAATGCGTGCAACGCGTGCAAAAACCTTAGGTAAAAACATCACGACTTTATACACATATTAAAAATTAGTAACATAATCTACTGTACTGTTAAATTAAATAACATAAATATACAAAGGAAAAATGCCATTTACCTTTGGGGCGATGTGACTTGAGCTGGGTGGAGGCGGAGGGGAGCAGAGACCAACCCGCAGAATTTATTTATTTTCTTAAACGAGAACTTTTCTCAAACTAGAACATATCACCGGCGATTTCCTTCTCTTTAATCCATAATAGAAGAATCCTCTCCATTTTGGTGTTGACCAAGGTCCGTCCCCTGGCAAGGAAAGTTTTGCCCTTAGAAGATTGCTGAGCGGTTACGGCCATACTCACGAGCAAGGTTAACTATGCGTGCGCCTCCTTCGTATTTTCTTTATTATCTCCTGCTTCATTTCTATTGTCATCATCATTACTTCTTCCTTTACCGCCACTAGCAATTTTAGAAGCCATGTCTAACAGATAAAGTTTGCAAAGCCTTCACAATTCGGCATTCGGCCAATAGCATATCGGCATTTCTGTGATTGACGTGACGCCAGCCAATAGCATATCTGCATCTCCCGTGACTGAGACCGGGACTGTGAACTTAATCGACCAATAGCATATCGGCATCTCCGTGACAGACACCGTGACTGAGACAGTGACTGTGACATTGTAAGAGCAATAGCATATCGGTGGTACCGTGACATGCGGGAACAGTTGATTCTAATGATGCAGCAAAGCGAAAAAAATAGTGCGGACTCATTGACCGGCATGTTAGATTGTTCGCACTCCCACTGTACTGCGAAAATAAGAAGTAAAGTCCAGTATTTATGAATATGAGTTTCAAAATTTAATATGTTATACAGGATTTGATCCCATGATTTAGTGATTAAAAAAAGCAACATGCTAACAACGGCACCAAATGAACATAGATATATGTACACCTATTGTCTCACGTGTTTTTATAAAGTAACAATACATTAAAATGTTAAAATGAGTGACAATCCATACAACCCTGGGTTTGTCTGCCTTTGGCCATATGATTTCTTTTTTTTATCTTTTACTTTTTTGAATGCCATTTGGAATTAATGCTGTTCTAGGGTGAAAATGTGCATTTTTGGAAAGAGAAACTTTTTAGCACACTGGTTGTGAAATTTGTGAATATGTTGAAGTTGGTAATAATACGATTAAAAATGTGTGCTAGCATATTAAAAAAGTGCGAGGAATAAAAAAGAATAGTAATCATGTTGAAGGTGTAGAATAACGTATGAGTACCTTGGAAAGGTGAAACTAAGCATTATTACCTTTAGAAAGGTCAAACATTTGATGCAAGTCTTGTGTTGAAGAGTTTTGTATTGTGCATGCGGTCAAAATGTTATATGGTTGCAAAAATTGATCAATCATCAAAACATTACTTAGGAGTCAATTAATGACATTGAAGGTCAAAACAATGTGTAACACTGCCAAATCCCACTATGATGTTGATTTACTCAAACAGTCCAAGTAAATTCCGCTGACCAACATCTCAGAGTGTTTGACTCCACTAAGAAGAGGTGGCGTCAGGTGTGCTCTTCTTCAGCCAATGAGCTTCTTGCTCATGTCAGCTGTGAGGAGGTTGGCCTTGTCAGGTGAGAGGACCTTAAAAACTCTATTCAATGACTTATGTAAAACTGAAGTGTTTTATTTTCAGTGTGGTGAATTATTCGATTACGTCCGTACAAGATGTCGGCAGTGATGGTGGAGAGTTTTTCTGCGTCAGAACTGAAGAGCTGAGCTATGGCAAGAAAATCAAAGACTTTTTGTACCCATGGTAACTATTCTACTACTACTATGCATTAATATGTGATCTAGCAAGATGTGTAAAAACAGTTAAAACTCTGAGCCCATTCTTTTACACAATTAACTAATTTGACCCATTCGATTACAAGCTGAGAGGTTAAATACATAAAGTACAGGTCAAGTTAACTACTGCAGTGCACATACTGTATATACATCATTCTTAAATTTTTAAACCTTATACAGTAACTGTATAGTAACTGTAAGTTTACACTGCTGTAGTCTCACAAAGAGCCGCGGTCATGTTAGCGGCACCTGGAAGTCTAATTAAAGTGAAGCCTCGTAGCAACGATAGCAATGATAACAATCACAGTATACACTTGAAATTCCAATTTATTACAAAAGAAATCTAGGTTAAAGTCAGATTTCCAAAGCTGCGCATTTCTCCGTTCCTTTCTGTGCCTCAAAAGCGTGTGTATATGTGTTTGTGACGTTGTGATGCGCCGGGAGCCGATTATGTGTCTCATAGGCATGTCGAGAGCTGCGTGTCCTTGAAGTCAAACACACATCCACACACACACGCTTTAGAGGCACAGACAGGAATGGAGAAATGCACAAGTTTGGAAATGTGACTTTAACCTAGATTCTTTTTTTGTAATACAGTAATCCCTCGCTGTGTCGCGGTTCATCTTTCACGGGGTCGCTGCTTCACGGATTTTTTACAGTGTGGATAATTTTTACAGTGCATTGTGCTCTGAATCCTGATTGGCTCAGGGGCTTTACTGTTGTCTCGAAATAAAATATTGACGCTGTACTGTATTGGTTTTTCATTTGTCAATTTATTACAAAATGCAAGAGGATCCAAAAGCTTGCTTTCGTCTATCCTGTGTCGCTCCTGTGCCCGCGTGCGCTCAGCTCAACTCACACGATACAAACGTGCTAGTAAGCACATTGATTGACAGCTTGGTCTCTGTGAGCCAATCACGTGACTCGTAGGCGTGCCGAGAGGAAACGCACACGTCTGTCTGCCCACCAAGAGCAATGGAGAAATGCGCAGCTTTTGAAATCTGACTTTTACCTAGATTTTTTTTGTAATAAATTGAAATTTCAAGTGTATTGTTATGATATAAGAGGCTTCACTTTAATTCGATGTCCGGGCATATCCGTTTATAAAAATCTTCTTGGTCAGAAAAAGAAAGAGCTCAACAACTACTCATAACAATGTGCGGGTTCAGGACGAAGAGGCATAGCTGGGACCGTGAAATACGAGAGTGACAATGTCCAACTTTGTATTACTATATTAAAATGATTGTTTTAAACAAATTTGGGGCTTTAAAACAGGTTTTGATTTTTGGTTTTATTCTATAGTTTAGTATTGCATTGTAAAATTATAAAACAAATAAAGCTGGCTACCTCACGGATTTCACTTTGCGCGTGTTATCTTTGGAACGTAACCCCCGCAATAAACGAGGGGTTACTGTAAATTGTAATTTTAAGAGTAAACTGTGATTGTTATCATGTTTGCTACAGGCTTCACTTTAATTAGACTTGCCGCTAATATGACCGCGGCTGTCTGCAAAATGGATGGGGAGAGACAACAGTAAAGCTACTGTATAAGGTTTAATAATCTAAGATTTAAGTATATTCATGTACAGCAGTAACATTTGTGTTAAATATGTATAGTATGAAGACTAGTTCAGGTTAACGCTACTTTGCGGTTTTCACTTATCGCTGGGGGTTCCGGTCCCCGTTAACTGCAAAAAATGAGGGATCACTGTATTACATATAACATACAAGTTTCACTTTGTAAAACAAATGATTCATATTCTGTAAATGAACATTCCTTTGACATTTTAAATATTGGGCACCCACCTGTACACGAACAGCCCGTCCTTTCGGAACAATTTCCTCTTTAGTTCCATACAATTCATCTGTACTTTAAATTCTGATGAGGTGTATTGATCTTCTCTTAACAAGTGTCATTATGTTTCAGCGACTGCGAGAGTAAGGAGGTTCTTACATTGTTGTGCCAAGGTAAGCCAATAACCGCTATTGTTATATTTCCATATTTCATTTTCGCTTTTGTTTTCATTTCGTCCAATTCCATCAACATATTGAGCTATTTCGACTCACATTTTATCCAGAAATCAATTCCTTCTCCCCCACCAGATTGTGGTGGGCGTAGTTTTGCAGCAGACCGCATAGTGGGTGGCGTTGAAGCGAGGCAGGGCATGTGGCCATGGCAGGTGAGCTTGCAATACGATGGAGTTCACCAGTGTGGAGGTTCTATCATCTCAGACCGCTGGGTTGTCTCTGCAGCTCACTGTTTCCCCAAGTAAGAGGCAGAGCTTGATTTTATGCATGAAATTAAGATCATCTCTTTGTATATACAGTAATGCCTCGTTTATCGCGGGGGTTACGTTCCAAAAATAACACGCGCAAAGTGAAATCCGTGAAGTAGCCAGCTTTATTTATTTATTTTTTTATTATTTTACAACGCAACACTAAACTATAGAATAAAACCAAAAATCAAAACCTGTTTTAAAGCCCCAAATTTGTTTAAGATAATAATTTTTTTATATCGTAGTACAAAGTTGGAAACATTGTCACTCGCGTATTTCACAGTCCCAGCTATGCGTCCCCGTCTTGCACCCCCACATTGTTATGAGTAGTTGTTGAGCTCTTTCTTTTTCTGAGCAAGAAGATTTTTATAAACGGATATGCCCGGACATTGAATTAAAGTGAAGCCTCTTATGTCATAACAATACGCTTGAAAGTTCAATTTATTACAAAAGAAATCTACGTAAAAGTCAGATTTCCAAAGCTGTGCGTTTCTCCGTTGCTCGCTATGTAGGCACACAGACCGGGTCTGTGCGTTTGCTCTCGTCACGCCTACGAGTCACGTGATCCCAGAGCTCCCAGAGACCAAGTTGTCAATCAATGTGCTTACTAGCACGTTTGCAACCTATGTACTGAGCTGAGCGCAGGCGGGCACAGGAGAGACAAAGGATAGACGAAAGCAAGCAAATTGACAAGTGAAAAATTTTATTTCGAGACAACAGTAAAGCCCCTGAGCCAATCAGGATTCAGTTAAAGTAATTCCCCACTCTGTAAAAAAATCCGTGAAGCAGCGAACCCGTGAAAGATTAACCGCGATACAGCGAGGGATTACTGTATACTGTACCTCTATCTCTTTATATACCTGTGGCCAAAGTACCACAATCTAAACAAATAAAACATTCAAGAATCTGAAAATTACTTAATAGGAACAAAATAAAAGGTAAAAATACATGTTACTATGATTTATCTACACCAGGGGTCCCCAACCTTTTTATCACCAGGGGCCGGTGAACGGTTGAGGGTTTTTATCCTGGAGTGGGGGCGGCAAATATAAAGTGCACATTCACAACAAACTAAACGAAGCCTTACGATTTTTTCAATGCAATCGATAATACTTTTAAGGCTGCCGCCATTTGTGAGTTTATCTGGTTTGGTAACAAAAAATTCGAATCCATTCCTTGTTACTTTGTGGGTCCTTTTTGGCTACGAAGTAGCTCTCAAAGTCCTTATCGCGAAGAAGTAATTATATCAAGTTCGACCTTTGGTATTGCCTGTTAAAAGCTTTCTTTTTCTTCAAAGTTTTGGGCTCGGCACCTGTTTCTTGACAGGGCGTCTGTTTCTTGCTCATTTAACATATTTGTGAGTAACATTTTGGGGCTTAAGTGACCGGAACACATCCAAGAGAACCCAGCCCGTTTCGGACAAAAATAAATAGGTTTCAGACTCAAAAAATACATAAAATGGAAATAGTTCATTTGTTCCGTCCTTTATAAATGTTACAATGGCTTCTATCCAGATAGACAGCCAGTGAAGAGCAAATGAGTGTACAGTGTCAGTGGTGCATCTATAACTCATTTATATATATATATATATATATATATATATATATATATATATATATATATATATATATATATATATATATATATATATATATATATATATATATATAAAAAACTGTATAAAACAGAAAATACAGCAATCAAAGGCTGTCTCTTCAAACATCACCATAACTCAGTTACTCAAGTCCCATATGCAATAAAAATATATCTTTCAAAAATGTACACAAATTATATTGATTAAATCAATCATATAACTAAATCACAAATGGTCTTCATTTCAATACAAGACGTTAATTAGATGCAAATGGGTACTTATCAATCCAAAACCTTTGCATATGCTAACATATACCAAAGACAAATACTTGGCACAGACGAAAATGCTAATGAGCCAAATGCAAACATGGCAGCACTATATAACATGCTGAAGATAAGAACTAACATTAGCTAGCACGTTATCCACAGCCACTAATCCTTGGATCAACAAACTAACTTTGGGCATAATATCATGAACGGCAACATTCTTACAAAGAAAGTACAACACTCGTGGTCCATATTTCACAGAGAAATGTGTCACCACCAACAGTAACTGCTCTTAACTCAAGCCGCACCGTCCTTCCTTACTACAAAGTGTAAAATCAATAGCAACCAAAGGTGGCGCCAAAAAACAAAGGTCAAGCCAAGCAAAGCACAAATAAAGTACAGATCTGTAACTGTTAAAGCATAACCAAAATCAGTTCCAAATCAACCTTATTTTGGGTGCGGCCCATGCGGCCCAATACCAGTTGATCCACGGACCGGTACCAGACCGCAGACTGACGGGTGGGAACCTCTGATCATTAACCTTTTTATTAACTGGGAACACTGAAAAAAACAACTTCTCTGCACACAAATATTTTCCTTATTTTATGACTTTCATAACTGCTCGAACGGAGAAGTAAAATTCAATCAATTAAGCAACCATTCAGATCTCAAGTACCAGTAGCTTAATATTTTTCTGTCAGTATGTAATATCAACAGCGGCCAGAAGCGGCGTCAAAAAAACAAAGATCAAGCATAAACGTATGAACTGTTAACCTAAATCATTTCCAAAACATTATTTCGACTGCAGCCCACGTGGCCTGGTACCGGTCCGCGGACCGGTGGTTGGGGACCGCTGCTTTAGAACACAAAGACATGTTTGAATCAAAATAATAATTAAAAATGACTTTTTCTGTCCCTCTCCTTTTACCAGACGCAATGGCTTTATTAGTCATTGGCGTGTGTTGATGGGCTCCATCTACAACAAACCTGTCAATGCCAACGTGGCAGAGGTGAAAACTATCGTTTACCACAGCAGCTACCTGCCCTTTGTGGTCGATAACATTGACGACAACAGCCGTGACATTGCTGTACTGGCCCTTGCTAAGCCCATCACCTTCAATGGTAGGACTTGCCATGCCAACATTTTCTTGGATATAGACACATGTGTTTTATGTGATAAGAGTGACAAAAGTGAAAGGATTAGGCTGTGTCCAAAGTTGCAAATACATGTTTGATATTTTGTAATGTTGTTTGAATGTGAGATTAACGTATCCCTTTATTGCCCTTAGTTGATCTCGCAACACATTTTGAAAAGTACCGCACAATGTCATGAGAAAATCAAATAAATGCCATGATGCAATGCACCGATAGAGAAAAACAGTGGCGGGTGGTGAGTTTTGGACCTTGGCCTTCAGTGCAGGGCCTTAAATGATGATCTAATCCTCTTCTTACTCCCACCATATGGAAATTTCAAATTATTATCTGCGTAGCATAAAAGGAAGGCATTTTTTTGTATATTGTGCTCTCTAACACTGCCTGTGTTGCTCAATTACATTTTCTCTTGTTCTCGCTCTCGCTCTTTCTCTCTCTCTCTCTCACACACACACACACACACACACACACACACACACACGCACACACACACACACACACACACACACACTTTCGCTATTCCTCCCTTCCTCTCTTTCTCCATACATTATGTATGTATATATAATGTTAATGGAGTACAGTTTTTTTTTTAAACATAGTTATTGGATTTTTCATTAATACCTACAACAATACAACAACCAACAAATTACATATGGCATATGAAAAAAAATGAAAATAAATAATAGAAAGATATCGACATTACTCACATTGATCTCATTAAATGAAAAACGTGTAGACAGAAATAAATACTTAACAATGGAATACAGTTTAAATTTTTTTGTGCGCGTGTTGCCAAGTGTTGACGTTCCTTTTCAAAACATCATTTCAGCATTTCAGCTTGATCACGTATGCCATCTAGTGTTTGCTTTTATAAATGCATTTTGATATGAGGGACAGAACTATGGTGAACGATGTTTTCACAAACTCAATCTGCTTGATTAAATAAATGTATTCAGTGTGGTATGCATTGTATTATAAACGCCAGACATCTGATTTTTTTTCTCCTGCTCTTTGTAGAATACATCCAACCCATTTGCCTGCCAGCCTACGGCCAAAGTCTGAGAGACGGGCAGATAGGCACAGTAATTGGCTGGGGGAGCTTAGGATACTCTGGTAAATTTTTGTCATTGTATGAATGATGATGTGAAAAAGAATATCATCAATGTGTTGCTTATAATACGACTTATGTTTGGATCAAGGTCATCAAACAGACATTCTGCACGAGGTGAATGTCCCTGTGATCAGTGACGCTCTGTGTAATGCGCCTGATTACTACAACAACCAGATCACCGCCAGTATGTTCTGTGCTGGCTTTGAGAAAGGATCTTCCGACGCCTGCCAGGTCCGTGTGTCTTCAATGTTCACAAATGCGTGTGTTCATTATGGCTCTATTACCGTTATTATATTTGTGTGCAGTGTTCGCGTCACTTGATAAGCTTTTGTGGCTCACAGTGTTTTTTTGTTCTGTGGGAGACAGTCATCGCTCTTTGAGTAATCGCTGTTGCCCACCCCTGCCCGTGTGACACAAAAGAACTTGCATTAGAAAAAGTCTCACGCAAACCTTTGTCACGAGACTCTCTGACAATCAGAAAACATTAGATAGATAGATAGATAGATAGATAGATAGATAGATAGATAGATAGATAGATAGATAGATAGATAGATAGATAGATACAGGAAAGTAAGGTGTTATAGCAGCAGCAGTATGTCTTTCATTCGTATAGTCAACACACTTAAGCGACATCAATAACCAATAAAACAGATCTATCCATAGAAATAAACAGTTATAAAATGTTCCCCTATATGTGTTTATCCACACACACATACAAATATTACACTAGCATACTCTGATAAATCTCTCACAAGACCTTCAGTCTACCAAAAACTCTCACACTAAAACTTTTCACCAAAACCTACAGTTCACACACATGCACACACGCATACACACGCACACACACACACACACACTGGATATATTCCTCAAGAGTGACGATGCACAGATTTACAAGCAATGATATCAAACTCTCACGCAAAAAAATTCTCATATTTCCTAAAAACCTTATTACTAAAGTAAAAATAACCAGCTATAACAACTACAAAAGCCCTTTTCAACAGAGTACAAAAAGGCCTCGTGAAAGATTTTTTTCTATGGTTATTGAGTACTGCATTTCTGTACAAGTTGAGTTTTTTTTTTCCCTCATTTTCAGCTCCCATATTGGGAGGGTCGACTTATACCCGCATAACTCAAAACGAGACCAAGTTTGATTAATATTAATTCGAATGCAAAATAAGTAATATATGTCATTTACAAGGCTTAAAATGATTATACTGTATACAGTAATCCCTCGTTTATCGCAGGGGTTACGTTCCAAAAATAACACGCGCAAAGTGAAATCCGTTTATTATTTTACAATGCAATAATAAACTATAGAATAAAACCAGAAATCAAAACTTGTTTTAAAGCCCCAAATTTGTTTAAAACAATCATTTTAATATAGTAATACAAAGTTGGAAACATTGTCACTCGCGTATTTCACAGTCCCAGTTATGCCTCTTCATCCTGAACCCGCACGTTTTTATGAGTAGTTGTTGAGCTCTTTCCTTTTCTGAGCAAGACGATTTTTATTAACGGATATGCCCGGACATCCAATTAAAGTGAAACCTCTTTTATCATAACAATACACTTGAAATTTCAATTTATTACAAAAGAAATCTAGGTAAAAGTCAAATTTCGAGGGCTGTGCATTTCTCCGTTGCTCTCGGTAGGCACACAGACGTACGCGTTTTCTCTCGGCATGCCTACGGGTCATGTGATTGGCCCACAGAGACTAAGCTGTCAATCAACGTGCTTACTAGCACGTTTGTAACTTGTGTGCTGAGCTGAGCGCACGTGGGCACAGGAGAGACAAAAGCAAGCTTTTGGATTCTTTTGCCTTTTGTAATAAATTGACAAGTGAAAAACCAATACAGTACAGCGTCAATATTTTATTTCTAGACAACAGTAAAGCCCCTGAGCCAATCAGGATTCAGAGCACGACAGAGCACGATGCGCTGTAAAAAATATCCACACTGTAAAAAATTCGTGAAGCAGCGAACCTGTGAAAGATGAACCTCGATACAGCAAGGGATTACTGTATACCTCTAACTCTATATACTGTAGTATATATCCGTCTTAAAGTGTTTGTTGTTTTGTCAAGCGCCGCCTTACTGCCTCTTCTTTGTCAAAAACGAGGCTGTGTAGATAATTTTTTAGCCGGAATTTGACCCATTATGAAAAGGAAAATACGAGTTGACTTGGCCGTTTAAGACAAAAATACGAGTGCAGTGGCATGGCATGCGTGGATGTCAATAGGTGGGGGGAGAAAAATAGCGAAGAGCAACCAATCCACGCTCTGATCTCACAGTCGTCACTTGTGGAAAGAAGGCTTCAGCAAAGCATTTCTGGAGACCTCCATTTCAAACAAATTGGATGGGGTCCAAAGATGACTACCCATGGAAGAGTTCTGTATTTTTCGGACTATAAGTCACAGTTTTTTACTTAGTTTAGCCGGGGGTGCGACTTATACTCTGGTGCGACTTATGTGTGAAATTATTAACACATTAATACATCATTTCACCTGTTATTTTCACACTAAACCGCAAGAGGGCGCTCTAGGCCTGTGTTAATCATTTCAACAATGCCGGTAATTTATAAAAACAACTGAGAAGGGCTGAACTAAAATGGCACCGTTGAGTCTGACGTAAGCGACGTCGAAGCGGAGCGGTCGAGCTAGCAACCGAGCTAGCGTTCGAGCGAGCTGCCGAGCGAGCGGCCGAGCTAGCGGAGTGGCCGCTGCGTCTACACTCGCCATATATTTTATCATTATATTTACATTTCCCCCCAAAATGCGACTTATACTCCAGTGCGACATATATGTTTTTTCCTTCTTAATTATTCATTTTTTGGCCGGTGCCACTTATACTCCGGAGCGACTTATAGTCTGAAAAATACGGCAATGAGGATGTTTGAACAAATGACAAGGACGAAGAAGAGCATGTTATATTCATACATTGAAATGAGAGGAGCTGTTTGGCTTGTCAGATAGCAACAATGACTTTTAGGGCTTTTTGACGAATTTATATTCAGCTGTGCCAAAAAAATAAAGCATTGTAACTTTATTGTTGCAACATTAGTTTCAGCATTTGCGTCTATGCGCATGCGTACATTGCCTCACATTTGTCTCTTTTTCGCCCCACCATATCCCCCCATAACCATAACAGTATATTATTCGATATACAATAAAGAAATGAGTCTAAAAGTAGCGTGATTTCGTCATTTTAATAACACACATCATGTGTTTAATTGGACAGCCATGATTTGTGTAACCACTAATGTCAGGGGTAGACTTATACTTGCCTTTCTGGAAAATTCACCCTAATTGAAGTAATAAAAGGGGGGTCGACTTGTACACAAAGAAACACGGTAGATTTTGTACCTCTTTAGTGACGAGAACTTTTTGGAACGTCATTGTCGTTGTGTAAATATTCTTTACAGATACATGCTATTGGTTTACATCACTTTCTTAGTGTTTTTTTCTGTGTTATATCTTTCATATGTAAAATTGGGTGGAAACAGGGAGATAGTGGCGGCCCGTTTATTGCAGAGGACCGCTTGTCCAAAACCAGCCGATACCGTTTGCTGGGGGTGGTGAGCTGGGGAATAGGATGTGCCATGCCAAAAAAGCCTGGCGTTTACACCAAGGTTTCCCGATTTCTGCCGTGGTTATATACTGCCATGAGGGTAAGTGGTTTGTGACCTTATTTGACCTGTTTAACTGGTTTGCACCTGATCTTCATGTTTTGTTTTTGTTTTGTGTGGCCCCGCAGAACTATAACAACTCACCAGGAATTCACAAAATGGCACGGACATGACTTTTGCCATCATGTGTCTATGCCTGTTTTATTCACTAAAGAGTGAAAATGAATGTTTATGAAGACCACGTCTTACTCGGGTTCCTGTCATTTCCTTTCAGGGTGTCCTGCTTGTTGTATTTCTTTTTTTTCTGTATTCTGAATTTATTAAGCGCAGCAGCCAAAAGGTCAAGGGAGTAAAGTAGTTTTTACTGCTGCCATTGTCCATGATCATTAAGATAATCACAATTTTAAATTTGAGTGACAGATGTTTGTCAAATTGCCCCCTTTTTTGATGAATGGAATGTGAATGTAATTGAATATTTTTAAATCAACGTTTTCTTGACCATTTGGTGAACTACGTGTTGGAGATCCTGGCTGCAGAGATTATTACTCATAATTCATTTTATAATCTGCGGTGTGTTATAGACGCATTTAAAAAAATGAATATCATGGAAAAGTTCTTGACTTAATTTATTTCCACAATACCATTCAAAAATTCAAACATTCATGGTTTATAAATTCTGGACTCACAATTTAAGTTATTACAGGTATTTATCAGTTTATTTTTACATGATTTGGGCTTCCAGCCCAAAAAATCATTACAGCAGCATTAAACCAGCATTTCGAAAATTAGAATACTGTGAAGAAATCGGACTGACCAAATTTTGCAGGGCATTTTTTGTACATTTTAACTGAGTATCATTGAACAAACTCAAAGCACTTGCACAGGTTTTCCCAGGTGTATTTAAATTGGGTAATATGCAGACTTGACAACTGGCCAGCAAAATATCACTGATAACTTCCCTAGGATGAGTAAGCCACAAACGTTCATTGCCAAAGAGGTGGTTGTTCACAGATTGCTCTGCCCAAGCATATCAATGTAAAGTTTAGTGGAATGGCAACATGTGGCTGGAGATGCACCACCAAAAGGGATGACTTCAGCAGATTATTAGAAAAGTCAAAAATCTGTCACAGTAACAGTCTACCAGAATGTTTTAAAGGACTACATGATTCCTTCTGCTGTGGATCTGTGTGGAGATGCTGATTTTATCTTCCCTTATTTGGCCCCTGTCTATAGTACTGCCAGAAGCACCAAAACCTGGTTTAATGCCCTTTAATGCCTTCATAGAGTTTGACTGGCCAGCCGGTTTGCCGGACCTCAACCGCGTTGAGAATTAAACGGGTATTACCAAGAGGGAAATGACAGACACCATTATTCAAACACAAAGAGGTGAAAGTAATCGTTAAGGAGCTCTGGGCTTCCATAACCCCGGACAATGCCACTAGGTGATTGCTACAATGTCACAGCACATTGAGGCAGTTATTAAGGCAGAAGGATTTCCAACCAAGTATTAAAGATGGACATATCATTTTGAAATATATTATTTTGACTACTTTGATGAGTTCTTTTTTCTGAGAAGTAAATTCTTTTTTTTTTAAATCCTGCTTTTTTTTAATTGGGTTTTATGAGCTGAACATCCAAATGATGTAAATATAAACAAATGTAAATTTGAAATGTCTTAAATGTCTTAAATTGTGGGCCCTGGATCTATAATCTATAATTTTTTTTATATAATGGAATTGTGGAAATAATAACTAATAATAAAATAAAATAATAACTTTTTCATGACATTCTCTTTTTTTAAATGGCTGTGACTTGTTTTGACAAAACCAGGCATAGTTTTGAGTTATGAACTAAAATATGACTTTTCGGTGGACGTGTACATTTTTTGATTCGTACAAAAACAACCTCCTTAATGTATTGTCATTAATTTCAGAAAAGCCCAAAAGTTAAAATTTTATTCAGAGTGTATGAAAATAGACAACAAGCAGCGGTGTTATGGACTTTTTTAATCAACTTGTTCCACCCGGACACTTTTCATTTTCTTAATGTTTCAGGTCAATATCTTTTTGCTAAGATAATGGTTGCTATGGACATAGAAGAATGAATGTGCCAAAATTCTCACAACTAGGATTTTCAACCTGGCAACATTCAAATTGCTGTAACCAGAGGTGGGCACTGATGAGCTGTCCGATGCGATAATAAATGATAGTAATGCTAACAAAAAGAAACGGCCAATTTAAAATGTCGTAATTGCAATTTTCACTCATCGTCGTAATCATCGGAAGAGACATTATGTCCGGTGTTCTCTTGTTCGTCAGCCTGCCACGCCCTTTTTGCCTCCTGAAATATATTTGAACTGACTTTGACATCTTTTGATATTTTGCTGCATCTTTATAGTACAAACAGAATACTTTGGGTTGTTCACTTGTCATTCACAGCTGACTTTACCGGAGATTTATTTGTAGTTGCTCTCTTTCTTAGTCCCGGTTTCACGTTTCTTGCTCAGACGACTCTTTCAAGTAACCAATGGCTGCAGAACAAATTTGCATTCTTTCTCTGATTGGCTGTTGGCCACGAAATGTAAGATAGAAGTTTTTTGATTTCCTAACTAAAGACGTTTTTTTCGTAAATTCACCCTCAGGAATACAGTGGGCCCCCATGGTATGAGATTAATCCATTCCGTGGTTGGGTTCGTAAGGCGAAATCATCATATGACGGGCAATCCAAACCTGTGTTGAATAGCTAATGCGTTTATAACCCCAGGTAAAAACATCAAAAGTGCACATACATATTAAAAATTGGTACCAAAATAGTATAGTAAGTGCTACGTATATATAATATACATGTATACAATCAGAAAACTTCATAAATAAAAAATAGAAAGGATTTATTAACCTTTGAGTGGCGCTTGTTATGCCCATACTGTATTTCCTAATAAGGGTTATCTCCAGCATTGTTTCTATACAAATCATCTTCTTACTTATCTCTTTAACTCTCTTTCACTATCAATCTTGGGACCCATGGCTAACCCTTTCAACTTTAAATTAAGCGGTAAAATGCACTATGAAAACAGTATTGTAACCACTCACAATCGAACAAAGCTTTACCATTCAGCCAATTTGAAACGAGTGAGGCCGACCGATAGCAGAACACCATCTCCATGAGGAGACGCCGACCAATAGCAGGCCAGAATTGTAGGGACGCGTTGCAGGGAGGCAAGTGTGACTGCAACTGAAAATAAGTGTAATTACTGAAAAACGCCTGCAGACCAGAAAAAAAGAAAAAAGTCAGATTTTGCCATCTAGTGGTGGCGGAAGGTTGGGAAACTGTCGGACTGTTGATTACAATTTCGCTTGGCTTGAAAATTACGAATATGATGAATGACGAATATTGGACCAGCAAAAAAAATGAAAGTTGCCCACCACTGAAATACAGTATATTAATATCTCAATTTTCATTTTCGCCAACATAAGCCTGGTTTTGTGAAAATTTTCACATAGATTGGGATGCTTTTCTCCTTCTCTTTTCCTCAACCATCATGAATTTTTATTGATTGGTGGTGACAATTCCGCAAAGGCACGTTTGTGAGACACAGCAGTAGCTTAATATACGATTAAATAAAGAAAAAAATCAGCCTTTGTGAGACATAAAGGCTCACATTTACTCAAAAAAAGATGACTTGGAACGCTATCCAAATGTGGTTCAAAATGTGTACCCTTACGATAGCGTTCAAAAAAATTTCATCGTGCTATATAGAACTATAATTTTTAAAGCACTAGTATTGAAGAACCTCTAAAATAAAGCAAGAGGTATGCCACAATGTTTTATGGAACCAAGGGTGCTATATAAGATCAGGAATGCAATATAAAACCTCTGAAGCACCTTTAACTTTTAGAGGATTGTTTGACTATTTTTGAATGAACAGACTACTTTTGAGTGAACAAATATAATGTTAATGACTTGCTACATTTGCAATCACAGTTGTTGTTTTCTACTTCATTATACCTAAGATGAAATGTCTGATTGAGATAAAATGGTCAAATTGAAATATATATTTTGCAGTTTTGTAAATAATAGTTAATGTCTTGTGTATGTAGTAGATTTTTTTTATCCATTGTTTTTGCCCTGTCTAATAATCTGTAGGCTTTGCCCACAATGAGGAATCACATTCTCAGAAAACACAGTGCATTCAGTTTTACATATAGATAAGCATGTACTATATAATCACAATATAGTATTACATATATATATTAGAGGCATTAAGCTGTAGAGGTAAATAATGGACCTCATTTACCTGATTTTTTCTTCTGTCCTTTTGTAGATATTCTATAGTGTAACTGTAACAAAAAGGCTTCTACTAAGCCTTAATTTTCTTTTTTTTTTTAATAAATAAATCACCAAAAATAGAAACCCTTGGAGGCATGTTTACCACATCAAAAGAGGACTGCATTGTATGAAAATTGTTTATGATAATAGAACAAATACCTGAGTTAAAAAGATGAAAGTTGTGTAATGAGAAGGTTTTTGAAACGCTGTGTTATGCTCCTTATATCAAATGTTTTTTGGTATGGTGTTAATGTGGAAACTTTTTTTTGCTGCTGAACATGAATTGAGTTAAATGGTGACTTATTGCTTTGCAAGTCAAATTGACAGTAGTGTTAGTGTATGACAAGCTTGTGTGTCATTTATACCACAGAAAAAAAATATTTTTGTTTTTTCCAATCTCCATTTCATTGTTGGGATTACCCAGATTTGTGCTGATTTAGTACACAGGGTGCCACATAATTTTCCATTCATAGTAAAAAAATTACTGATCTTTTTTTTTTTTTTAACACATTTCACTACGGTTCTCCACCAGCATAGCAGTTATTGGTGTGAAAAGTGTGAGTAATCTAATGAAGATGACAGTAAATTGATTTTGAAGGCTATGTGTGGGTACTGTGTACATGAGGTTTCAGCAAGATGGAGCCCCATCTCAAACGTGGCATTCCTTTGCCTCAATGGTCAGATCAGCACTTTGGGTTTGTCAGCGTGGTTATGTGTTCTATCTTTCTCGATCCCAATATCTCCCCTTACTTGACTTATCTTTGGGGGCATTTGAAGACCATGAAATTAGGAAAAGCAAAACCAAAAATCATCTCCCCCAATACAGTATGTCTTCCTAACGTGTGGGACGCACATTCAATGAATCAATCAATCAATCAATCAATCAAATTTTTTTAATATAGCCCTAAATCACCGAAGTCTCAAAGGGCTTCACAGATGAAAAGAGGTCATGTGGAGACCTCTTTCGAGAAAAGAAGTCGTACAGAGACATCTTTTCAGTATAAGGTACACAACAGCATCCCCTGTCAAAGCTTCCAGAAGGGGAAGGAAAAACTCAAAAACCCCAATTTGGGGAAAATCAGAAACCTCCAGAAGGGACCACAGGTGGGAGGAGCCACCTTCCAGGCCCACAGGTTGAAGTGGATGCTGCATGTACCAAACACAGAAACAATATAAATTACAGAAAACATGTGCTATATAGTGCAGTGATGTCTTGACAGCAGGCAAAGCCATTGGGCAGGAACCATCCCACATTCCAGCCAGGTGGACCGCAGACGGCCGAACTGCTAAACCGTGATGGTCAACCAACGCAGGACCCAATGGAGGCGGTCAAGTCAACCCTCACCATCTAGCTAGCCCCCTCTCCCGGCCGGAAGAGGGGGGCAGGAAAAAAGAAAGAAGAAGAAAGCTGCAGACAGGCTCAATTAACTAAATGCTTTTGAATATAAATGTGTTTTTAGTCGGGATTTAAAGATTTCTACTGAGGTGGCTGCGCGAACTTCCATAGGTAGGGCATTCCATAGTACTGGCGCGCGAATGGAAAATGCCCTTGATCGCAGACTTCTTTTTAGCCCGTGGGGTCGATAGCAAACCGGCATTTTGTGATTGAAGTTGTCGGGACGGAACATATGGTGATACTAAGTTGACGAGATAGGAAGGAGCTAAACCGTGTAAAATTTTATAAGTAATTAACAGCACCTTAAAATAACATCTCACGTGTATTGGAAGCCAATGAAGGTCAGCTAGAATCGGAGTAATATGATTGAATTTTCTCGTCCTTGTCAATAGTCTCGCTGCTGCATTCTGTACACACTGCAGGCTTTTAATGTAGGACATGGGAAGTCCAGAAAACAAAATGTTACAATAGTCTAGGCGCGACGTAACAAACGCATTAATGTTTCTGCATCGCTAAGAGAAAGAATAGGGCGAATTTAAGCTATTTTGCGGAGGTGAAAAAACGCCATTCTTGTCATGTTATTAATATGTGTTCGAAAGGAGAGCGTTGAGTCAAATATCACACCGAGATTTTTTGCAGAACTACTTTGGGAAATAATACAGTTTTCTAGGTTCAGCGTGGTATTCTTGAGCAAGTGCTGATGATGAGCAGGGCCAATAAATAACATCTCAGTTTTATTAGGGTTGAGAAGCAGAAAATTGGAAGACATCCATTGTTTAATCTCGGCAAGGCAAGCCTCCAGTTTACTGCACTTGCACGGATCCGTTATTTCTAAGGCCATATAGAGTTGGGTATCATCAGCATAGCAATGAAAACTAATAGCATGTTTATGTATAATATCGCCGAGAGGAATCATGTAGATGTTGAACAGTAAGGGACCAAGTACTGACCCCTGCGGGACACCACATGAGACGGAGAAAGATTCAGAGATCGCATTGCCATAGGAGACACTATGTGTCCTTCCCAGGATGTAAGATCTGAACCAAGAAAGTGCTGATCCCGAGATACCAACACATGATCTAAGACGTTCTATAAGAGTATGATGATCAATAGTGTCAAATGCAGCACTAAGATCAAGCAGTAATAATATTGATGAGATGTTGGAATCCAAGGCTAAGAGAAGATCATTCGTCACTTTTACTAGGGCTGTCTCAGTTGAGTGGTTGGTCCTAAAACCTGACTGAAGGAGTTCAAATCTATTGTTGTCTATCATAAAATCGCTAAGCTGTTGTGCTACAACTTTCGCAAGAATTTTGGCGATAAACGGAAGGTGTGACACTGGCCTATAGTTAAAGAGATTTTCAGGATCTAGGTGAGGTTTCTTAAGTAATGGTTGAATGACGGCCGTCTTAAAAGCTTCAGGTACAATGCCAGAGGAGAGTGACAGGTTGATAATATTCAAGACAGATGACCCTAAGACCGGGAATAAGTCTTTAACAAGTTTGCCTGGAAGCGGGTCGAGCATGCAGGACGTCGGCTTAGCTGCATTAACCAGGTGTGTAAGACACTCCAGGGATACTAAATCAAACTGGGACAGGGTAACCAGACTTTCTTGAACCTGATTATCCGAACTAGCATCAACAATCACAGCAGATGGGGGTAAGTGGCGCTGCCTTTTTTATTTCGTCCCTTGTTAGCTGAATCCGCTGAGTAAAGAATTGCATGAAATCGTGTGCTGAATGGAGGGAACTATGATTAACCTGCTGCTGTTGTGTTAGCTGTGCTACCGTCTCAAATAAATATTTTCGGTTGTTTTTATCAAGACTAATCATTTTGGAAAAGTAATTTGTTTTTGCTAACCTAAGAGCCTCTTTATATTTCAGCAAGCTATCGCACCAGGCCTGACGGAAAACCTCGAGTTTAGTTGTTCGCCATTTACGCTCAAGTTGTCTACTTAACAATTTACACGTACGCGTTTCATCCGTAAACCTTGGAGTGTGCCGCTTCGGACGAGTTTTAAGTTTCAGCGGCGCAATAGAGTTTAGGGAATTTAAAAGAACCGTATTAAAATCATTCGCGATCTTATCGACTGAACCAGTGAAAGACGGAAAGGCAGCTGTTGCGGAAGGCAGTCATTCAGAAAGTGTAGCAGTGGTTGAAGAAGTTAATATCACGGCTCTTAAAGCCTTGGTTGTGGACAATAAGACCACACTGAGCTAGGACTTCAAATGTTATAAGATAATGATCAGATCAGACATAACGTTAGTATGCGGCAGAATTGTGACATTTGAGGCAGTTAGGCCGTGGGTTAACACTAAGTCTAAGATATTACCATTGTGTTGCTGCTTTTTATTATTTGTGTAAAACCAAATGCATCGATTATTGCTTGAAAAGCTACAGTAAGTGGCTCCAATGGGGAGTTCATATGAATATTGAAGTCACCCATAATTAATATATTATCTGTGTGAGTTATTAAGTCAGCCATAAGTTCAGGGAATTCATCTAAGAATCCAGAGTATGGACCGGGAGGACGGTAAATAACTACCACATAGAATGGTGGTGAGGAGCTCAATCGCATAACGAGAGCCTCAAATATCTTGAAGGTGTGACTAGTGCTCGTGCTAAGCTTAAAATCAGATTCTGAAATTTGGGCGACACCCCCCCCCCCCCTTTTTTTTTTTTTTACAAGGACGGGCAACATGTGAGCCCACAAAGTTTGCGGGTGAGGCCTCATTTAATGATAAGAATTCATTTGGTTTCAGCCAGGTTTCGCAGAGACCAAGCACGTTAAGATTTTGATCTGTAATAAGATCATTTACAAGAAGGGCTTTCGAGGGGAGTGACCTAATACTTGTGAAGCCGAATTTAAACTGGGAAATTTTTTCTGGACTACTCTGAGTCCTCATGTTGGTAGTACTAATACCAACAAGATTTTTATGGCTGGGGCTTGCTCTGTATTTTGAGTAATTAAAACCTCGTCGCAATGTTAGTAAAGTAGGAATTTGATTGTTGACGGCTACAGCGCGCATATTAGTATTAATATTCCGCCTAGGTACTTAGGTACTAGTCTAGGTCACTAGGTCACTAGTCTTACTGATTAAAGAGGCAGGGCTATTTTCCTTAATCAACACCACCTCAGCAGAAATCTTATCATTAGGGCATTCAGCATTAGGTATCGAAACAGTGTAGATTGCAGTGACCTAGACTAAATATACTATGTGTGTTGTAGCAGTCCAGCCTAGTGCCGGTTAACTCTAGCCTTAACGACTCCACACCCGTTCTAGCAGGCTCGCTACTCACCTGCGACCCGACATGCTCTAATGTGAGAAGTCATGGAAGGCTCAAACAGTAATCTATGTTTCTAGAAAGAGTGATGGCGTCTTCCCAGTTAGGGTGAAGGCCATCCATCCTCAGCAGGTCGGGCCGGCCCCAGAAAGAGGGCCAATTATCTACAAACTGGAAACCCTGCTCTCTACAGAAACTAGCCATCCACCGGTTAAGCGAGAATAATCTGCTAAACCTCTCATCATTGCCTCTCGCATTCAGAGGGCCAGAGACAATAACTCGATGCCGACTCATCTTTCTAGCGAGATTACAAGTCCTAGCTATGTTCTTCTTTGTAATCTCAGACTGCCTCATTCTAGTATCGTTGGAGCCGACATGTATCACTATGTCCGAGTAACTAGTGTTGTTTGCAGTAAACTGGTGTCTAGGCCTCTTGCGTGTCAGCTCCCTAAGGTTAGCTTCAATGTCGTGTGCTCTGGCCCCAGGGATACACATTACGGTGGCTGGCGATTTAATCTTGATGTTACGGGTGATGGAGTCCCCTATAACTAATGTGCGGGAGCCAGTAGACTGAGATGGAGTTTGCCTAGCGAGGGGGCTAAAACGATTATGCGTCCGAACAGGCTCACCGCGGCTAGCAGGCTTCTTAGGGCTAATGCTAGCCGGACCAGCGGGTAGGCTACGACCCGCACTAGCCAACGCTAGCGGCATTGCGGGAGGGCTACGGCCCGCATTGTGACTATCAGATGTGTCCGTCTGTTCTACAATTATCAGAATACTCTGCTCTAGCTGACGGACACGGCCCTCTAGGAGAGAAAGCCTCTCCATGAGAATAACGCAGGTGTCGCAAGTGACAGATGAGGTGGAGGTGCACGGAGCCATGCTTACCTTAGGACAGCCGAGCGAAATACTTACGCTAGCAGAGCTGCACGAGAACGAGGACGAACGGAGCTAGGAGCTGTTCAGAGAAACGGTGAATCACTAGCTATCGAAGAATGGAAGCTGTCCTCAAAAATGAAGGAAAAAGAAAAAAAAAAACACTGAACACAGGTCCGACGGGTGGTGGAAAAATAGAAAAAGAAAAAAAAAAGAAAAATATCGTTCGTCTCTCCAGCTAAGGCTTAAACAGCGACAGCAGCAAAACACTCCCCGGAACCGGGTATTTGTATTTTTCAAAACAGTGATATTCATATACAGTGCAGTGAAAAAGCATTTTCCCCCTTCCTGATTTCTGTGGCTTCTGCATATTTATCACCCGCAAAGGTTTCATAAAAACTTACCTGACCCCATGTGCAAAGTTATGTGCCAACCTTGGCAGCAATATCTGTAATCAAATACTTGTGCTAATTGCTGATGAATCTTTCACACCACTGTTGAGCACATTTGGCCTATTTTCCTTGAAGAATAATTTCAGCTATGTCATACGAGAGTGTTTTCTATCATGAAGTGCCCATTTAAGGTTAAACCACAGCAATGCAGCAGGCAATTACAAGCCCTTGTGATGTGGACTCACTGCTGTGTTTCGGATCTGTGTCCTGCTGCATGATCCAAGAATGCTCCATTTTGAGGGCACACAATGATGGCTCCTCTTTTAGTATCTTGTAGAAGCCAAAATTCATATTTCCGTCAATCACAGACAGTTGTCTTGATTCTGAAGAAGCAAAGCAGCCTTAGACAACCTTGCTCTGCTGTTGGTATCATGTTCTGTTTATCAAATGCTGTTCAATTTATATGCCAGAAAATGGGCTGCACACCTTCCACAATGTTACATTTTTGACTGGTTGCCAGCCAATCGCAGGGCACACAGAGACTAACAACCAATCACGCACCCAATCACAACTTAGGACAATACAGTATGTCCAATTCACCTGCCATGCATGTTTTTGGAGTGTGGGAGGAAGCCGAACCCCCCAGAGCGAACCCACGCAGGCTCGGGGAAAACTTATATAACATCAATAAAAGCATAATTTAGAAACTGCATTTTATATATTCTTGACTTGTCTCCGTGTGATATTAACATTTTTTTGGTGAAATGAAGCCTTTTTGAGTGATATCCATCAGTCCGTCCGTCCATCCATCCATCCATCCATCCATCCATCCATCCATCCATCCATCTATCCATCCATCCATCCATCCTCTTATTTACTTAGCCTCCCTAGGACCTGATGGAGCCTATCTCTGCTGTCTCGGGGCGTTCAGTCCGACACCCTGAGCTGGTTGCTTGCCAATTGCTGTGAGTGATAAGTATGCAAAATCACATAAATCTTTTTCACTTTAGATTGAGTTATATGGATTAAAAAAAAATATTAAACAAAGTTTTTACGACACAAAGTTTCTTTTTCCATCTGATTATAGTCAGCATAAGGCAAATCTTTGTTGACAAGATTCCAAATACTTATGTGCAACACACACACCTACACGCACACACACACACAACAGCTTTATGCATCTTTCACAAACATTTATTTACAAGTGTAAACTGTATGTCATCTGGACAAACTAAAACTATGTGTTTGAGTATGTGTGTACATACATTGTATACAGTACGTATAGGTATGAAATTCCTGTGCCACAATAGTAAAAGAAAGAAGAAATGTATTTGGCTCAAGTACAATAGCTATTAGAGTAGTAAAAGCAGCATTTGCAATAAAGCATTATCATTATGTGGCATACCTATTTCATCAAAGTGTTGCAGTCTAAAATGCAGATTTACATAGTGCAAGTGCAAGAATTTGTATGGGGTAATATGACAGAGATGAATCAACAACGACGAATCAGCATATGTGGTCACGTTGAAAACTCAAGGGGTTGATCCACTCAGGAAAACACTTTTTGGGAGAATTGCAGAAAATTAGACAGCACACATTCAATGAATAACAGGAACAAACAAAAAATAAACAAAAAAACAAACAAAAAAAATAAAACAATAATAATACAATCATTCAGCACAGGCAGTCCTTGGGTTATGTAGTACTTGACAGATGCTGTTTCAACTTCACAACGCCTGAGTCTCATCCAACATTTTGTCTCCAGGATTAAGCATCTCCGTGACGCCGACCAATAACAGACCAGCATTCTAGTGACGTGTTGCATGTAGACATTGACGGCAACAGAAAATAAGAACAATTACCCCTAAACGCCTGCAGATGGAGAGAAAACAACACAAATACAACCAACCCACTAGGCCAGGGACGCTGTAAACCGGGGGTCCAATGTATATGTATATATATATATATATATCATTTTTTTATAATTTTTTTAAATCCAATCAAATTATTTAGGGTGGCTTGCGGGCATTTTAGAGGAAATTTAGACCCCTAAAATAGGCTTACTGACACCACCTGTAAAATGTCAATTTCCTGCCAATTTTTGGCAGTTCCTCACTGCAGTTTTAGCATCTCACCTATCGGACTGACCATACACCTATGAACCGTTTGAGTCTTCACTTAAACTAAAGGAACTGTTTGGATTTGAATGGGTGCATAAGCCTACGTACCCAGAAAAAATGCATGCAAGCATGGCAAGAACATGCATACTCCACCCTGGAGAGCCTGAGCTGAGATACCAAAGTGGGGCATATGTGCTAACTAGAACAAATAAAGTCATACAAATTTAAAAGGGAACAGGTACCCTTATAAGGATGACAATAATGAATACTTACGTTATTGTCTTAGTCAATTTTTGACACTCATCTGTGAGCTAATTAGATGAATAGGTGAAACCAATGTGGCTGTGAGTATTAACAAACTCACATTAAATTCTGCCTTTACATTTACTCAGAAATATACTTCAGACCTGAACTGCCTTCTCGGGTCAGGTCAGAGATGAGGATGGGGGGGACAGCAGACTGGGAACAGTTTTATTGGGGTCCCTTGGTTTTATATTGTCCCCAGGTGACAGGTTTCGGACTTGTTCCTTCTCTCCCCTGAATCAAAATCAACAGCAAACACAACCATATGCTCATGAGCACATCTGAGTTGCATCATCATCATCATTACCACATACTTCACGTTTGTCTTTCAACACTCGTAAAGTAAACAGTGAACAATGAGTGTTGTAATATAAACATGTCTACATTTCTGCTATCAACGATGGGTAGGAGTCAGGCGCTTCAGACCACAAACGAATGAGTAAAATAGAAAAGTAGAAAGGATGCGAGGAACATATCACATAAAGCTAGATAAGCTAATACCTTGATATTTTGGAGTAATGGACTGTAACATTTTTGGAGGCGAGACTTTGTGTTGTTGCTTCTGCGATTGGAGGAGCATCCTTAAGAGGAATAATTGCGGGATAGGAACTGTCGCTCAAGTCTTCAGGTTCCTCCTGCACAAGAGTGTGTGTGTCAATACCTTTTCACAATGCAAGATTTTAGTTTATTTATTTCTCCCTACTGGTATGTCAGACATTAAGGTCTCCCTCTCTGGCACTGTTGGTTGGGTTGTCTCAAAGAACATGGTGTCATTTGCAACTGAGGGTCGCTGAAACACAAAATCTAGTATGAAAATGATCCTGAATGACATGATACTCTAAAGCACAGTGATATTATTTCTTTGTAAAAAGGTGTTTGAATCTACAATTTATAAAATTATATTCATAAGACCATACCTTGGTAGCTACTCCAACTGATTCCATGTCAACAGTGTGCATGTTCTTACTGTGGGCAATAAGCAAAAGACTTCTAAATACTTCCCCCATAAAAATACCAATACATATCCATCCATCCATCCATTTTCTGTAGTCGCTTAACTTTAGTAGGGTCGCTGGCTAGTACCTATCATAGCCGTCTTCGGCAGTAGGCAGACTCATACTCACAATCATACCTCAGGGCAATTTGGAATGTCCAATATGCCTCCATGTTTAATATGATTTGGGAGTAGACCAAAGAGCCAGAAGAAGACCCATGTGAGCACGGGGAGATCATGCAAACTCCACACAAGAAGGCCGGTGCGAGCTGGAATTGAACCCAGGCCCATTGAACTGTGAGCCAAACGTGCCATTACCCACTATACCAACAAGTAGATTGAAGATCAATTTCTTTTAAAGTGTTGACTTTCAAAGAAAAATGTGACTAAAATAATAATAATAATAATAATAATAATAATAATAATAATAATAATAATAATACAATTAATTACACATTGTCATTACAGACAGCAATGTTACAAATGAAGGCTTCTTGAAGTAGTTTAGTTTACTCTACGACTTTGAGTAAAGAGAAGATGACTAAAAGTACTTGTGTTTTTAAATACAAATAATGAATTGTGTTTTACCAGAAGTGGTAAAATTTCTCATTCACTAGACTTAAGCAGAAGCACAAATACTTGTATATATGTTTTTTGCTCAGGCATAACTAGAAATTTTGAAATTCACCACACCTATACTTTAGGGTAAGTACAAAAAATATTGACTCAAATGTACTTGTCATAGCACAAAGAATTGTTTCCTTCTCTTACTACTTTGGTCATTTTAAGAAAAAGAAAAAAAACAGCGGTTACATCTTTCATGTTGTTACAGGCCGGCTAGCTTTGACCCAGCTTTCATGCTATCAACATGTTCATACAGCTGTGAGTTGTGATCTGGATGTTTTCTTAAATTACCTGATGATAACAACTGTGGGGGAAAAAAAAAACAAACTCCATACTTGTGTGATGTTTTTAAAAAAATGACGAAGTATTTCTGAATGCCAGCTTTTCAGGTTGTCACAAGATGCATTCGTTTCACCTCAAATTAATGTCGTAACATCAGACCACTCAACATGGTGGAGGGGTTTTCATGTCCCGATGATCCCAGGAGCGAACTTGTCTGGGGCTTGATCACCCAGGCAGGGTCACCCATGGCAAACAAGTCCTAGGTGAGGGACCAGAATAACCATGACTCACAGACCCCTAAAGACAAGCAAAAATGTTGGACTAAATTTTTCCTTGCCCAGTCAAGCTCACCAAGACCTCCTATGGGTTCTGGCCAAAGGGGATTTTGGCAGTTCAATCCCCAGTTTCTGAAGCAAGCTTCAGCAATATGGAAGGAGCCTGAGCTGGTATGCGAGGCGGAAAAGTTCCGACAAGACATAGTAAGACTTGCCTCCACACACAGATTGGGTTCTGGTACCCGTCCTCTCGGGAGGGGTTAGACTCTTTTCCACTGTGGAGTTCTTCCATGATGAGAGACGCAGAACAGGTTTGGACATACGAGAATACTATACATACTAATGCAGTGGTTCTTAACCTTGTTGGAGGCACGGAACCCCACCAGTTTCATATGCTCATTCATCGAACCCTTCTTTAGTAAAAAAAAAAAAAAAAAAAAAGATTATTTAGACTGAGGGGTGGGACCTCTGCGGCAGAGGCTACACCGAACTCCTGAGACCGACTCACCGATTCCCTAGGGTTTGATCGAGCCCAGGTTAAGAACCACTGTACTAATGTCTTGAGGTCTTGTTCATACTAAGTCAGGGCAGGATGGAGTGGGAGATCGACAAGCGGATTGGTGCGTCGTCTGCTTTGATGCGGACACTGAACCGGTTTATTTTGGTAAAGGTTTTCCTACGCACGGTGTCTGAGCTCTCCCTTAGAAATAAGTTGCACTTCCATGTTGAGAAGAGCCAGCTGAGGTGGCTTGGGCACCGTGTGAGAACATCTGCCTCCTTGGTGTGAAGTTCCTGGCGTGTCCCACAGGGAGGAAGCCCTGGCGACGGACCAAGAACACTCCGGAGAGACTATGTCTTGCGACTGACCTAGGAACACGTGGGGATCCCCCCAGAGGAGCTAGCCAAAGTGGCTGGGCAGAGGGAAGTTTGGGCATACCTGCTAAAGCTGGTGCCTCTGTAACATGACATCAGATATGCATGGACTTATGGACGGATGGATGGATGGATGTACGTATGGACATTATACAAATTTCTTTAAATAAGGCCATGACTGAGGAATAGCTTGTCATTGCAGTGTTTCCGCAAGAACTAATTCAATCAGGAATTCAAGCAATTGATTCACCTCACTATAGTCACATCTCTTTTGTGTCATCAACCACAGAGTTTGAAAAAAAGAAAGCATGGAAGAAATAGAATACTCCTGTTAAGTACAGATTTCTTTAAAATCTACTCACATATAATTAGTACAATTATTTCCCCACCTCTTTTGTTAAAATTAATTTGTGAAATACAGCACAATGATATTTAAATGAAATTACGTGTTGTTTACTTTAGTATGGTTTCTATGTTAATGGTAAATTCGTACAACTGTCATTTACTAGTACACTCTCTTTCAAAGTGGAAAAAAATCTTTTTAATCGAAGTTGCTATATCACCTAATCATAATGGCCACTGTCAGAGTGATGAGGCCAGCAGACACGCCCACAGCTGATGCCAAGGCAATAACCTTTAGTCGTCCTGGTGATGGAAATGAAGAGAATAGGCACACAATTACTTATAGAAGAGAAAGACAGAGTGAGAGGTAGGGAAAAAGAGCATTGCGCAATTTTGCCAACGTCCAAGACTGAAATCTCGTGTTTCCAGTTGTGACTTCCAAAGCCAGCACCCCTTTTTCAGCTGTCTAGCCTCAAATAGTCATTTTCCACAACACCTCATCTCGTCTTCCTCCTCCCTCATAAGTAACAACGGCTTTACATGACTCACCATGACTCATAGAAACAGATGCAACAGAGTCCAGAGAGGAATTGGAAGGTTCCCTTGTACT
The DNA here is from genome assembly GCF_059441005.1 of Hippichthys cyanospilos. Lineage (NCBI taxonomy): Eukaryota > Metazoa > Chordata > Actinopteri > Syngnathiformes > Syngnathidae > Hippichthys > Hippichthys cyanospilos. The sequence goes on from NC_142371.1 coordinate 13,524,298, forward strand.
CATCGTCTCAAACACAATGAAAATAATAACTATATATTATTATTTATGCTCTAGACTTTTAAGGAAAATCAAGAACCTTCTTAATGACACTCTGCCATTTGGTTTTCCATCTAAAAGTGTCAGTGAAATGTACGACAGTGAAATATGGAGTACAATGGCCTCCAGACTGGAAGAGAACATGACTCACACCTTCACTAAATTCTGCTGCAACAATTTGTGTCTCACAGTTTTCTTAAGTTAACAGCATGGAGCCTCCTTACTTTCCATGCTGCTGTCAAAAACAAGTCTTTATACTCAGGATAACCTCTTTATAAATCTTTCTGCTATAACTACAAAATGAATATGTATACTTTATTATATTAATTAAAAAAATACAGTAAAAAACATTATAGTGACCTAGCACATGTAATTATTATTCATCCAATGAGTCATTTGGATTGCAAAGCCACTGGCTAATGGGAAATAAAAACAATTGACAGACCCGCCTACTAGGTTGCACAAATCCTCCAGGGAAGAACTAAAGCACCAAAAGGTTCATGCATAATAATTCCATAATGTACAATTAAAAAAAAAAATGGTGATAACATGAGGTATACATTTATGTGCATTTTGGTGTTCATATCCGCTTATATAGTAGTACTCATACATTTACTTCCGTGGCCCACACGTTGTAATTCTTTGACATTATGTACTGTCCGATTTGGCACCATAGAACTCCAGTATCACCATTGCAGGACAAATCAAAGCCTATCTATTCTGTCTAGTAAATAAGATGCATTTCTGAAAACAAGAACTAGAAACCCATCTGGCACTGCCCCTAAAGCAGAGCGGTGTACATGGGTACAGTACCTCTGACTTGCACTGTAAGAACAGGAGAGCTGTGAACTCCAATGCGGTTTCTTGCCTCACAGTAGTACTGACCACTTTCTCCAGGCCCTACTTCAGGGAATGTGAACACTGGCCCAGTCCGGCTGCCCCATGCTACATCAAGGAATACAGAGGAGGAAGCCAGTGGGATGTGAACAAATGAATAGCACCTTTTCATTTTCCACAAAGTTACCTTGAGAAAATAAATTAATAATGCCACTTACATTGTACTGATGCTCCTTTGTGAGTTAAACGATGCCAAGTAAAGTTGTCCACAGCTGGGTTGGCCTGACTACTGCAGGTCAGTGTCAAAGCCCGGCCAGCATCCACTACACTGGAAGGACGAGCCAGCACGGAGGTGTTTTTGGGTGGGTCTAGAGGAAGAAGACATCATATTGAAGACATTTGTCATTTTTGTGAGCCTAAACTGATAAATCACTTGTCTTTGCTTTGATGCCTTGCTTGGTGTTCATTCATTTATTCATTGATTCATTCTCTGGATTGGATTCAGGGATTATTCTTATTAGACCAAAAAAAAGGTTTTCCCTATTTTTTGGATGATAATGATAACAAGGGTTTATGTATAAAAGTGTTAATGTAATAATTGATTTTCACAGTCATCACCCTACATTATAGAAAAAAGATAGGAATGCACACCATTGCGCTCTTATCTATCAGATGGTGGTCCTAAACCACTTAGAGGATATTCCCATTTGATCCTTCATTTCAACGACACGTTAAAAAAAAATCTGCGCTTTCAAACTTTAGAGAACCGGCCAAGTAAGTACTTTTATTTTGTTTTTGTTTTAGGATGACTGCACAAAGAAAGGTCTAGAAAGGGATGCATTGGATGGGTTGACAATGGAAGAATCTAAGGGCACTGACCTTAACCCCATTTACCATCTTTGGATGAAGTACAGGAATGCACCTTTTTTTTTTTTTTAAACTGTGGCCTATATTTGATGTGTGGCCTAGCTCAAGTGACTGAGCAATTGGCGGGCCATACATTGGACTTGTGAGCCAATTACAGACCCCATAAAAAACATACCATCATTCATACTTATTGACAATTTAGTCTTTATTTAATTTTAACATGAACGTTTAGGATTATAGGGGGAAGTCCGAATATCTGTTGAAAACCCACACAAGCACAATGAGAACATACAAACTCCACTGTGCTGCGAGCAAAAACTTTGAAACCTCACCAAAAACGATGATGAATAATGATCTCTTTTTTATGAATTCACCACATCAGTACAATTGTAACTCGATCATAGCAGAGCCTTGTGTTAAAAAGGGAACAGTTTTGGATATACTTGATTTTATAAACGCAATAAACTTATTTATGGTTGGTGTGGCAAGAGGGGATGAAATGTTTTCTCTTTCCTAGTGGGGTCTTTGCAAAACATAATTGAGAAGCATGAGTTTAGGTCTTGATTCTCACATCCTAATATTTAGTAATATTATTTGTAAATGTAACAGTTGTTTTATTGCTATGCTGATGGTGCCCTAGTATCAGGGGTGCACACATTTTTTTTCGTGGGTTACACAGATGCATACCAGGACATAGTATTTAGTACGTATCCTCTCTTTCAAAAAAAATTACTCTTCCTCATTGTCCTGCTTCGTGTCGCTCCCACATTAGCAGCGCACCCTCTGTATACATACAGGTAGCCTGCCTCCTCGAAAAGTTTCAGAACTCTGTAACATTATTTTAGTGTGTACCATATTTTCATTTCTTTGCATTTTTTTCAGTTCTCAATGGATTTGTTGCTAGTCAGCGCATTTGATTGACGTGAGCGCAGGAGAAAGATGTGTGGGAGAGCGAGAGTCGCAGTGTGAAGGAAAATAAATAAAATAGAATTGACTACATACTGTATGTATTATCCATAACGAACCGCATGTTCAAGCATAAGGGTGTCCATATGGGCACTTGGGCACCAGGACACCCGAGGACGCAGTTAGATGATCGACTTTGTGGTTGTATGATCGGATTTGCAGCCACATGTTTTGCACACTCGTGTGAAGAAAAGGGTGGAGTTGTCAATTGATCACCACCTGGTGATATGTTGGCTCCGGTGGTGGGGGAGGATGCCGGTCAGACCTGGCAGACCCAAACGTATCGTGAGGGTCTCCCAGGAACATCTGGAGGAATTCAAAAGTCAGAAGGAGTTTCAATTCCCACCTCTGGCAGAATTTCTCCCATGTCCCGTTGGAGGCAGGGAACATCCGAGTGGACCATGTTTTGCGCCTCCATTGTTGAGGCGGCTGATCGGACTTGTGGCCGTAAGGTAGTCGGTGCCTGTCTTGTTGGCAAACCCCGAACCCAATGGTGGACACGAGCAGTGAGGGATGCCATCAAGCTGAAAAAGGAGTCCTATCGGGCCTTTTTGACCTGTGGGACTTTGGAAGCAGCGGAAAGGTACTGGCTGGCCAAGCGGGGTGCGGCTTTGGCGGTTGCCAAGGCAAAAACTCGGGTGTGGGAGGAATTCGGAGAGGCTATGGAAAACGACTTCCGAAAACGGTTGTGAGGAAATTCTGGTCCACGTTCCGGCGTTTCAGGAGGGAGAAGCAATGCACCATAAACAATGTGTACAGTGGGGATGGGGCGCTGCTGACCTCAACTCGGGACTTTGTGAACTGGTGGGCAGAATACTTTGAAGTCCTCCTCAATTCCACTAACACGTCTTCCTCTGAGGAAGCAAAGTCTGGAAACTCAGAAGTGGGCTCTCCCATCTCTGGGGCTGAAGTTACAGATGTGGTCAAAAAACTCCTTGGTAGCAAAGCCCCATGGTGGATGAGTCTCTGGATGTTGCCTCTGCATCATTGCGTGGACAGCACCTCAGGATTGGCAGACTGGGATGATGGTCCCCCTTTTTAAGAAGGAGGACAGGAGGATGTGTTCCAACTACAGAGGGCTCCCACTCCTCAGCCTTCCCGTTACGGTCTATTCAGGGGTGCTGGAGGGGAAGGTCCATCAGGAAGTCGAACCTCAAATTCAGGAGAAGCAGTGTGGTTTTTGTTCTGGTCGTGGAACAGTGCACCAGCTCTCCACCCTCAGCAGGATCCTCAAGGGTGCATGGGAGTTTGCCCAAACAGTCTCCATGTGCTTTGTGGACTTGGAGAAGGTGATTGACATTTTCCCTCGGGGAACTCTTTGGGGCACGGTTGCTTCAAAAGCACGGGGTACTGGATGCTCTGATACAGGCAGTTCGGTACCTGTACGACTGAAGTCAGAGTTTGGGTCGCATTTCCAGCAGTGCCAAACTTGTTTCCGGTGAGGGTTGGACTCCACCGAGGATGCCCTTTGCCACCAATTCTGTTCATTACTTTTATAGACAGAATTTTTAGGTGCAGCCGAAACGTAGAGGGGGTCCAGTTTGGGGGTCTTAGCATTTCATCACTGGTAATTGCAGATGATGTGGTGCTGTTGGCCTACTCACGTCGTGACCTCCAACTCTCACTGGAGTGGTTCGCAGCCATCTATGTTCCTGCCCTCACCTATGGCCACGAACTGTGGGTTGACCCTGAATACAAGCGGCCTGAATACAATGAATGTTCTCTGCAGAGTGTCCAGGCTCTCCCTTAGAGATAAGGTGAGATGCTCGGTCATTTGGGAAGGGCTCACTATCAAGCCGCTGCTCCTCTGTGTTGAGAGGAACCAGTTAAGGTGGTTTGGGCATCTTGTTCGGATGCCTCCCGGATGCCTCCTTGGTGAGGTGTTCTGGGCATATCCCACATTAAGGAGGCCCTGGGGACGACCCAGGACACACTGGACGGACAATGTCTCTCGGCTGGCCTAGGAATGCCTGGGAGTCCTCCTGGAGAGCTGGACGAAGTGGCTGGCAAGAGGAAAGTCTGGGCTTCCCTGCTCAAGCTGCTTCACCTGCGACCCGATCCCGGAAAATCAGAAGATGGCTGGATGGATGACTACATATTGTTACTGTTGTATTGATGCTATTTAGTTGGAAGTGCGCAGAATTGTATAAACAAGGCTTCAAAGTGAATGAGACCCGTGACAGTCGCCTCCGGAGACTCTAACTCCTTTTTAAGGCTAAATATCCTCAGAATAGAAAGACATGGGACGCCCGTGCTTAGCTTTTGAAAGGTGAGAAAATTATTACATAGAGCGTGCGTTGTTCCTGTAGTTTTTCTCGTCACCTAGCAAGAGATATATTGCTTCTCGATTAGCTTGTTTGTTAGCAATATGTTGCGCGATATTCACATGCTCTTTTCGTCCTTGTTAAATAAAGGATGACTGAAAATTTTCAACCCTGCACCAAACGCACTGGTTTTGTCTGGTAGCTTTGGAAAGGAGTGGTAAATCTTGCACCGCATTGAAACCTTGCTTAAAGCCACGGCACATCTTGGAGCCATTGTTTTAGGAAAAAAAAGTTCCGCTCACGCTTGATTGTTGTCATAAGTGAAAGTTAGGTAGGGCACACAAATTTGCAAAGTGAAACATGCAACATTACGCAACAGTGATTTCTGTCGCTCATGCAAAACAAATCCTCACAATTGCTGTAATCTGAAAGCATGACCGACTGACATTAAACAATAGTTTTCAATTTTTTGCTTCTCAACCTTGATTTAAGCCTCATAAAGGTAATGAATTCACCATTACCCAGAGTGATAAAAAAATGTATCCAACTCAACTCTTTCTTTCCAAATGCCTTTCAAGAATATTACTAGAACTGCGGTTTGTTTTATATTTATTTCTTTTTAATTACGCAATATCGCTGAGGTCCATCATCAAAATATTACATGGCCTACGATCTCATTGAGTTTGTGGTACCGTATATTTTGTCCCAAATCCTTTGTTTGCAACACTTTGGTCATTTGGTCATTCCAAGAACCAGAAAAATGTCCAGGTTCTAGAATGTTCATGTACTCCGTCATGCCCTACCCACAAAAATTAGAACCACTACCTCAGTAAAGACATTTAAAACTCAAAAACTCCGGCTTGGAGAGGGGCTGAATTGGGTGCTGCTGTACAGATTTCGAACCAGCTGACTGGGACAAGAGCTGAAATTGGCCACCTCCTTCGAGGCGCTGTTATGGAGACCAAAAACATAATCTGACAATGGACATAATTCCCAATCTTGTTTCTGATTGATGTTCTCTTAGTTAACAAGAATGCTTCTAATCAATCACACATGAACACAACTTACACAGCACTGTGAGAGTGGTGCTATGAGAGGTTTGATGTCCTAATCGGTTCCATGTTGTGCAGTAGTACTGACCAGCGTGGTGAGCACGCACTGATGTGAACGTCAAGTTCTGGACACTTCCCTTTGCTAACACCTGGTCTCCAAGGATGCGATACCAAGCATGTCTAAAGGTGGAAGGGAACCATGATGAAAGTGATTAATAGGAGTGAGCAATAACTTACTGAAAGCTAGGCTTACTTTTTTCTTTTACGATTTACGGCCTTTCTCAAATCAGAATATAATTCCACATCACTGTCATTTATACAAATCAAATAAGCAGTTTTTAATTTCTATGAACACTTTTCAAATGCTTTGCTAAATCAGTGCAAATTGTGAACAAATCTGCTGTTTTCTATGAGATTGGATCATGATAAGAAACATTTTCTCTTTTATAATATGTCTTGAATTGTTTTACAGCCTACAACATTTTGGTAATGCTTCATTCATCATTACATGCAAAACGGTTGAAGAGTTTGACATCATGTCCAGCATAAGGATACTCAAAGAAGTACAGTGGGCGCCCGATTTACGAGATTACGCCGTTCTGCGGTTGGGATCGTAACGCAAATTCGCCTTATGGCGGGCAATCCAAAACCATGTTAAATAGCAAATGCGTGTAAAACCCCAGGTAAAAAGATAAAAATTGTATACACCAGTGTTGGACCCGTCACGGCCATCAAGGCCTTCTCTGCTGGCCTAACATAACCTGACATCATTATCATAATAAACTATAATAATTATAATAACTATCATGAAAGTCAATTTCGTTTCAATTTCATTTTTACTAAATACAGTATATATATTATATATATTTTTTTATTTATAAATTATTCTCTATATTCTGTTCTTTTCATGTCATATTATATCCATTTTGTTACGCTTCTTCTAGTGTTGTAAATTTAAGTTGGAGTTTTTAGCCAATTAGAATTCAGCTAACTTGTGTCACTATGCTGTGGGAAATCTACCTTAGCCAGAAGCCAGGGCATTCGCATCAACATGGCACGGGCTTCTGCGCAAGCCAGATGGATATGTGACTGGCCCGTATACCTTAATGGACAGCTGTAATAGCCAACCGAGTCATAAGATTGCCATCTAGAGGCCTCACGTTGAACGTGCCGTGAGTGTATCTTCACTGCAGGAAGGCGGTGCAATGCTCAAAAAGCAAACTACACGGTGTTGGCTTTGCCTGATTACTTTAGAGACATAGCGTAGCTATTAGCTAACCTGTCCCAACTTGGCCATATTTCTGACTGGGCTACCAAGGGCATAAGCTAACCCTGGCAAATAGTTCTGCTGGGAATGCCTTTTGTTTGCAAAGGATCGATTAGGTTTTTGGAGCAACACTGGATTTTGCAAACTTCAATTGTTTAACCAAGGCAGCAATGAGACACCAAAGCACGGCTGGACAAATGCGCTACGGTGCTTTCAAAAACTTCTTGGGACACTCGAGTGGATATACAGTATTGTACATCTCAGTTTGAAGGTAAAGAAAACTCCTCAATGCACTATGGTGCTTTTAAAAACTTCTTCGGACATCCGAGTGGATATGCAGTATTGTACATTTCAGTTCGAAGGTAAAGGGAACTCCTCAATGTGCTATGGTGCGTTTAAAAAAAACTTTTGGGAACACCCGAGTGGATACGCTGCACATCTCAGTGCCAAGAGAATGCTTGAGCATGAAGAGGTCAAGAAAAATCGGGAGATATTGAAAAGACTGATCAATTGTGACCGGTGTTTTTTTTGGTGAGTGCAATCCTTTTCTTTCTTTTTTGTTACATTTTTAATATGTTTGTGTAATTTTATTTAATTCCTATTCAATTAAGAGTAAAGAAATAAAATGATGTCCTTATATTAAACTGCGATTTGTAATTTTGACTGCATACCATTTTGTGGATATTTATTTTAAATTATTATTAATTTTTTAAAGTTTTGACAGCATCAAGTATAAGAAGTTTTAATGGCTGATGTGGTTTTTATTGATGTTTAAAAGCTCTGGAAAATAGCCTGTGTAGCCCAGTAATGCGTATGTGTGTGAATGGGGGCTATTTATTCGAGAATCTGACATCACAGAAGGCGTACGTGTGAAAGTCCCGGCCCGCCACTGGTATATACATATTCAACATTGCTATCAAAATTGTAGTTAGTGCTATGTATATAAAATATACATGTGTACAATTAATTAACATTATGTATAAAAAAAATACAGAAAGGATTTATTTTTAGAGCCTTTGAGAGACACTAGAGCTTGTTACGGCCATATTTCATAGTGAGGGTAGCCTTGCCTAGCTTGGACTTCTTCATAGTTCTTCATTATCTCCAGCTTCCTTTCCATATAAATCATCTTCTTCTCTTTTTAACATCACTAGCAATCTTGGGACCGATGGCTAACCAATTCAAGTTTGAATTAGGCACTAAAATGCACTATAAATACATTTTTGTAAGCATTCACTTGCAAACAACACTCTAACGTTCTGCCATTTTGGAAACCATGACGCTGACCAATAGCAGACCAGTATCTTAGGGAGTCGTGACACCAACTAATAGCAGACCAGCATTCTAGTGACATAAGCGGTGACGCATGTATAGACGTATGAGCGCAGAGTGACTCGCAGAGTCACGCACACATACTGACCGCCATGTTTGAGGAGGTTTTGTCGTAACGTGAAAAAAATGGCGTAAAGTGAGGACAAAAAAAACCCGCAGTCGACATCGTAAAGTGAAATAAAACGCAAGCCAAGGACGTCATAAACCGGGGGTCCACTTTACTTGCTTACTGTTAAACAGTAGAGCTATGTTTAGTTTTGTGCATTTACCCCCTTTCTTACCCCCCCTTTCTTTTTTGAATAATAAAAAAATATATAATCATAATGACGGTGTACTTTTCAATTTAGACTAAGGCTGTGTCTACACCTAACCAGGGTTCTTGCAAACGGGCGGTATAACAATTTCATATATGGCGTGCATATATACTTAGGTTCAACATATTTCAGTTATACAAAAATCACAAATAAAGGAAAAAACACACCTAAAACATAAAAGAATCATTGCATCAATGAAAAAAAACAAAACTTTTTTTGCAGTCAAATTTGCCTTTGTTCTTCCCCCCGACACATTTACAATATGTATCTATACGGTGTAATGGTATGGTAGTTTGCTTATTATTCAGTTTTAGAAAAGTGATCACATGATCGCTGATCACGTGCCAAAATAACTTTTTCGAAACAATTGGGGGCGTAATGGAACATGAAATGAAACGGTCACATGATACCATCCTTCTGACACAGACCTCAGAACAGTGTTTTGAATCAGATGTTCCGCCTATGTTTTTGTACATAGCAAAACAAAGTTTCGATTTTGCCATCACTACTGAACTGACCCACTAGCTTTCGACCCAACCTGCCCCTGACAATCTAAAAATCTAAAATACAGCTTGCCTAGTAAGACCCGCTCCGCCTGCCTGAGCAAGATTCTACCTTCCTCATAACCCCCTGGAGTTTCAGCCTTGGATCGGTTATGTCTGTCTGTCCCTTGTCTTCTTCACATTCGTGTGCGAGCCCTCCTCAGTCACTCACCTGACTTTCATCCCTGTCTAAAATAAACCTATTGATTAGTACTGTTTCCACTTGCTCTGGTGTCCACTCTCTGATTGCGATTAAAGTATTATATTGACAAAATGACTAAGCAGTTTGCCTGTGTCATCTGTAATAAATGTTACGATCAATTATCATTCAGTGACATCTTCAACGACACAGATAATTATTTTTGAGGGATGTGCTGAGGATTTTGAGAAATGTCTTTTGCGGGGGGAACACAATTTTATTCTGTTTGTAAATATTGTTTTGAGAAATGTTTGATATACAGTGGGCCCCCGTGTTACGAGATTAATCCGTTCTGCGATTGGGCTCGTAAGGCGAATTCACCGTATGGCGGACAATCCAAACATTCAAATGTTAAATAGCTCATGCGTTTAGAACCCCCAGTAAAAACATCAAAATTGTACATACCTATTAAAAAATGGTACCAAAATAGTATAGTAAGTGCCACGTATATATAATATACATGTATAAAATCAGAAAACATCATAAATAAAAAAGTAGAAGGGATTGCGTGGCACTTGTTATGCCCATATTCGCTATTAAGGGTAGCCTAGGCTAGGCTAGCTTCGTATTTCTTGATTATCTCCAGCTTCGATTCCATATAAATCATCTTCTTACTTCTCTCTTTAACATCACGAGCAATCTTGGGACCCATGGCTAACCCATTCAAGTTTGAATTAATTTGTATAATGCACTATAAATACGTTTTTGTAACCACTCACGATAGAATAAAGTTTTACCATTCCGCCATTTTGAAACGAGTGAGGCCGACCAATAGCAGAGTAGCATCTCTGTGAAGAGACGCCGACCAATAGCAGACCAGCATTGTAGTGACGCGTTGCATGGAGGCATTGAAGGCAACAGAAAATCAGTGCAATTACCTGAAAACGCCTGCAGATGGAGACAAAAAACACAAATACAGCCAACTCCCTAGGGTCATGACAATTGTTTTTGTCGCAAAGCCGGGAAAGTACCTTAAAGAGGGGACGAAAAAACTCAGTATTCCACATCGCGACATGAAAAAAACGTAAGCCAGCGACACTGTAACCCGGGGGTCCACTGTATTTGCAAATTAAAATTTTGAGTTGAGAAATGTACCAAAGTGACTGACGAAAAATCTGTAAACACTTTTGCAAATATGGTATTTTTAATTATAAATTAACAAGTAAAATATTTCTTATTCCTGTGCCCTAATTAAGGAGAAAAATAAACAATACACAAAACCACTAAACACAGGTGACAAAACAAGAGACAGAGCAGATAACAGCAATACAAAATGCATTTTGTGGATAATGATAAATGATTATGAAATGTCACCTGCTGGTAGGGGGATGGGCATGGCTAACACAGCTGAGGCTCACATAGGAGCCTTCTTGAATGTCACCTGATGGCGTTATCAGCACATGAGTGTTTTTCGGTGAGACTGAAAAAGGACAAACACCAAAAAGACAGACAACCAAATAAAGAGATAGATTTTGGTAGTTATGTGGGCTTACCAATAATTGGTTAAAACAACCTAGAATGGTAGTACGGTTGCACAATTATGTTCAAAATAATAATCACCATTATTTTAGTCAAAATTGAAATCGTGATGATTAATCACAATTATTCATCACATTTGGTCAAACATGTCTATTGCCCTTTAAAAAAAGCAGTATTTAAACAAGTCTTAAAGGCTTGATAATTACAAATAATACTAATAATAAACTAAAATAAATAAAGTAAATAATAATCAAAACAAATTCACCCAAGACATGGAAGTGAACAGAATAGGATTTTTTTGTGCGGTAATACTATGCATATGACAATAAAACTCTAGAATCTTGAAAAACTTGGCACACGGGTTAAGACACCTAACTTACTTGCTGAGTCATTTCAAACCGAATTTATTTCAATTTTTTGCCTATCGGATTTTTCAAAATGGGTCTCAAGTGACAGCTAGCATGGTATGTATTTGGAATCGGCTGAGAATATAAATCAATTTTTACTGGGGCAAGAGCCGTACAAGTAATCCAGTGCAATTAGGGTCATACATCAGGTCGACACAACAAGGCGGCAGGCAATCGGGTAGACAGAGGCATGCAGGGTCCAAAGCCAGGCATTCAGAACAAGAATGAACATGAGAAGTCTTGACATGGGAGGAAGGCAATCTGGCAACTGGGAGCGGGGCAGGCAGGCTTATATGCAGGGAGAGTGATTGGTTATAGCTGATGACGATTGGGCTGATTGCATGGACCACCAGGCAGGAGGGAAGCAGTGTACCATTAACACTGTGTATAGTGGCGCTGGGGTGTTGCTGATCATGACTCGTGATATTGTTAGTCGGTGGGGAGAATACGTCACAGACCTCCAAAACTCCACTAAAACGTTTACCTTTGAGGAAGCAACGTTTAGAGACTGTGAGTTTGGGATCTTCTTTCGCTGGGTTTGAAGACCTTGAGTTAGTTAAAAAGCTACCCAGTGGCAAGGCCCTCGGGGTGAATGAGGTTCCTAAAAGCTCTTTGATTTTGTGGGACTGTCCTGGGTGACACACTTCTCAACATCATGTGAATGTCGGGGACAGCACCTCTGGATTGTCAGACCGGGGGGCTGGTCTCCTTATTTAAGAAGGGAAATGAGAAAGTGTGATCCAACTACAGATCGCTCACCCTCTCCAGCCTCCTTGGTAAGGCCTATTCGAGGGTGCTAGAGAGGAAGCTCCGTCAAGAGGTCGATTCTCAGATTCATGAGGAGCAGTTTGGTTTTTGTCCCAGTTGTGGAACAGTGAACCAACAGTATACCCTTGGCAGGGCCCTAGAGGTGTCACTGGAGTTCACTCAATCAGTCTACAGGTGTTTGGAGGTGGACTTGGAACGGGCATTTTACTGTGTCCTCCATGGTGAGAGGAGGAAGCCAAAGTGGCTTTGACATTGGGTTAGAATGCCTCCTGGATGCTTCCCTGGTGAGGTGTTCCGGGCATGTCTCACTGGGAAAAAGTCCCAGGGAAAATCCAGGACATTCTGGATGGACAATGTCTCTTGGCTCACCAGAAAATTCCTGGGGATCAACCCAAGAGGAGTTGGACAAAGTGGCCAAGTGGCCGGGGAGAGGGAAGTTTGAACTTCTCCGCTAAGGCTGCTAAGGCCTCGACCACCCCAGGTAAGTGATATTTAATGGCTGGATGGATGAAAATGGACTCTTATACTGACATTTTTAGTAATTAATCAAGTGTGCATATACAGTACATGTCACGTTGAGAAGAAGTGGTTTGGACCGTTCTGTTCCAAGTGAGTTCCGCGCCACACAGAAGTACTCTCCTCTGTCTGTGTATTTGAGGTTAGAAATATGGAGTTGAGGCCCAAAATTGTTTGGGATGCTGCCAGTCTCCCTGTCTGTGAAGGAGAGGCAAACGTTTGACACATCACACATCATTTATGTATCAAAGATTTACCATATGAAGTTTTGACTGACACTCTCAGAGAGGGATTTGAAGTACTCTTTTTAAAATTATTGTTTTAGTTGGTAGTGGCACAAACAATACAATATTATTTTGAAAAGTGTTTTTAACATGTAGGCTACTGTTCATCATGAGGATAAGCTGCTGTATATGGACAGCCCTCGCTCTCTGATGCAGTGCTATACCACACCACTTATTAGATTTTGCAATACCTTTAAACCAGGCGAAGTTATGTACAGGTGGAGCCGCTTCACTTTTGCATGACAGAGTGACCGACCCACCCTCTGATAACTCCCCTAAGGGAGAAATGTCGGTGGATGTAGAATGAGGAGCATCTGATAACAAAAACAAAAGAATGTCATTATATGATGAATAGTGTCACATTGACAGAAATCTGTACAATTTCGATTGTGAGTGTCCTTATTAGGATTGCTTTTGAGATGGATTCTATCTCAACTGAGTTTGGGCGAGAGTTGGGGTCTACCTGGGACTAGTAGCCAACCAACCGCACAAGCAACCATTCACACCCTAAAAGGGTAATCAATTCAATATTCATTCAATATCCATATCAATATCAATAGAAACAGCACTCAATTTAATACATTCTATATATGCTACTATACTGCATATTATATATATACAGTGGGCCCCGTGTTACGAACTTAATCCGTTCAGCGACTACGCTCGTAACTTGAACTGCTCGTATGATGGGCAATCCAAACCTATGTTAATTAGTGAATGCGTGCAACGCGTGCAAAAACCTTAGGTAAAAACATCACGACTTTATACACATATTAAAAATGAGTAACAATCTACTGTACAGTTAAATTAAATAACATAAATATACAAAGAAAAAATGCCATTTACCTTTGGGGCGATGTGACTTGAGCTGGGTGGAGGCGGAGGGGAGCAGAGACCAACCCGCAGAATTTATTTATTTATTTTCTTAAACGGGAACTTTTCTCAAACTAGAACATATCACCGGCGATTTCCTTCCCTTTAATCCATAATAGAAGAAGTCTCTCAATTTTGTTGTCGATCAAGGTCCGTCTCCCGGCAAAGAAAGTCTTGCCCTTAGAAGATTGCCGAGCGGTTACAGCCATACTCACAAGCAAGGTTAACTATGCGTGCGCCTCCTTCGTATTTTTTTTTTATTATCTCCTGCTTCGTTTCTATTGTCATCATCCTCTTACTTCTTCCTTTACCGCCACGAGCAATTTTAGAAGCCATGTCTAACAGATAAAGTTTGCAAAGTCTTAACAACATTCCTTCCTTCCGTTTTTGACTGATTTTCTCTCCTTCCTTCCGTCATCACCAGCTGTGCCATCAAGCTAGATAAAGGCGTTCGACCAATAGCATATCGGCATCTCCGTGACTGACACCGTGACTGAAACAGTGACTTGACATTGTAAGAGCAATAGTATATCAGTGTTACCGTGCCATGCGTGAGCAGATGATTTCGTAAATGTAGCAAAGCGAGGTCAATTGTACGTACACATTGACTGGCAACGCGTGGTTAAATCAGAGATAAAACCATCACGTATTACACAAACATTTGTCATTAGTACCATAACCTACTGTGTAGTTAATTTAATTAACATGGATATACAAAGGATAAATGACATTTTCCTCTGGGGCGACGTGACTTGAGCTGAGTGGAGAAGGTGAGCAGAGACCAACCCGCAGAATTTATTAGTTTATTTTCTTAAACAAGAACTTTTTTCCAACTAAAACATATCACCGGCGATTTCCTTCTTTTTAATCCATAATAGAAGAAGCCTCTCCATTTTGTTGTCGAGCGAGGTCCGTCCCCCGGCAAGGAAAGTCTTGCCCTTAAAAGATTGCCGAGCGGTTCCGTCCATACTCACGAGCAAGGTTAACAATGCATGCGCCTCCTTCGTATTTTTTTATTATCTCCTGCTTGGTTTCTATTGTCATCATCCTCTTACTTCTTCCTTTACCGCCACTTGCAATTTTAGAAGCCATGTCTAACAGATAAAGTTTGCAAAGTCTTCACAACATTCCTTCCTTCCGTTTTTCATTCATTTTCTGTCCTTTTTTCCGTCCCGACCAGCTGTGCCATCAAGCTAGATAACGGCGTTCGGCCAATAGCATATCGGCATTTCTGTGATTGACGTGACGCCGGCCAATAGCATCTCTGTGACTGACTCCGTGACTGACACCGTGACTATGACAGTGACTGTGACATTGTAAGAGCAATAGCGTTCTACGTTGATATGATGAGCATCAACTTCTGAAATAGTTGATGTAGCAAAGCGAAAATATAAGAACGAAAACAATGGCTGGCATGTCGTTTATGTTCGTAAGACGGGAGGTTTGTGTGTAAGCGGGGGACATAAAACTCTGCGGTCCACGCTCGTAAGTTGAAATGTTCGTAAAAGAGGGTGTTCGTAAACCGGGGGCCGACTGTATATATATATATATATATATATATATATATATATACAGTGGACCCCCGTGTTACAACTTCCCTGGTTAATGAAACTTTCATGTTAGAAGTGGAATACTGAGTTTTTTCATCCCCTCTTTATGACCAAGTTATGAGAACAAAACAACTGTCATGACCCTGGGGGCTTGACTGTATTTGTGTTGTTTTGCCTCTATCTGCTGGCGTTTTTTAGGTAGTTTCACTTATTTACTATTGCTTTCAAACCGCTTCCATGCAACGTATGACTACAATGCTGGTCTGCTATTGGTCGGCCTCACTTTTTCAGAATGGCGGAACGGTAAAGCTTTGTTCAATTGTGAGTGGTTACAAAACTGTATTTATATTGTATTTTAGTGCTTCAAACTTGAATGGGTTAGCCATGGGTCCCAAGATTGCCAGTGATGTTAAAAAGAGAAGTAAGAAGATGATTTATGAAACGATGCTGGATAAAACCCTTATTAGGGAATATGAGCATAACAAGCACCACTCAAAGGTAAATAAATCCTTTCTATATTTTTTATTTCTGATTTTTTTCTGATTGTATACATGCATGTCAAGTAAACATTAGCACTTACTATACTTTTTTGGTACCCATTTTTAATATGTATGTACAGTTTCACGTTTTTACCTGGATTGCCTGCCATTCGATGAATTCGCCTTACTAGTCCAACCGGGGAACGGATAAATCCCATGGCACGGGGGCCCATTATATATATATATATATATATATATATATATATATATATATATATATATATATATATACACTGAAACAGATCTGTTCATGTGTTTGCATACCAGAAAGCTATTTTTAAATGTCTGTACTGTTTGATCAAGTCTCTGCAACATGACTATATTTTGTATAAAGCCAATCTACAATGACTACGTGACTTAGCTGGTATTTAACATTAATGGCTGTGTTCTCACCACTAAGTAATTATATAATTTGTAATGCAAACGCTATGCATTCTTCATTTGTAATTATTTACACTACATGTTAGGCCATTTTGGAAAAACCAATGTGCATTTTGTAAAAACACCACAAAAGCAGGTTGAAAAATAAAAAGATTACGTAAAAAAATTCATGTCAAAACACTGTCGGCTGTCAGGGATGCTAGCTCTGATTAGTCTTTTGCTGCCATGAAGTAGCTGTGATGTTATTTGCAGTCGACAGAGAGTGGCAAAATGGCTGCCCCTCAGATTGACACAAACAGTTGCATTTTCCTGGTTCCTTCATATGCAACAAATGCAATACTAATCAGGATGTTGAGAGTAGACAAATGAGCATGCATAGAACATGTTGTTACAAATATTTTTTTTATTTGATTTCACCTTTAAAAAAAGCCTGCCCTAAACCTCACCTTGGAGTACAGTTGTCCCTAGCAACCCCCCCCCCCCCACCACCAAAAAAAAAAAAAAAGTATCATCAAAGGCATGATGTCTAATCATACAAACCCGCAAATAAACATCACATCACACTATTATTAAACAGTCAAATGCAATACTTTAGAACGTGTTCATACAGGTAATTAATGTATGGTAATTGATTTTATTTTTTTTTTGAGAAGGAAAAAAAAATAATGCACATTCTTTTCTTGCAAACAAAAGGAAGCTGATGTGCTGTGAACATTTGTCTGCAATTACTTACGTCCGAGAGCCAGAGAAAGGGGCGGGGACTGCACATTCTGTGGTGGGATTGGTCGACAGATATACTCCCCAATATGAACTTGATCGAAGAGTTTGATAATCATCCATTTGTCATAAGAACCCAGATTTAGACCATTCCTGCATTTAAAGCATCTTATGACATTATTTATGTTCGCTGAAGATTTTCTTTGAGCAAGATGCATACACACATGCACTCACCTGTACAATGCGAGGCTCCTCCCCGGAGCAGCACATCCCGTGGCCTGGCAGCCCACAAACACAGTCTCCGCAAAGCCAAACATGTTGGCTGGCCTGGTTGGATGCAGCTGGACCTGGAGGTCTGACACATATACACATTCACACAAAAACAAAGTGAACTCTTATGTAAATGTCTGGCAAGAAAAGTGCTGCTTGGACAGACTTCTTGCATTTCATCTGTAGTATTTGTCACAGCTGATTCAGCACTTTTAGTTGGCGAAGACACAACCTGTTACATCTAAAGTGATGGTGTCTGGAGAGGTCCATCTTCCCAGCGGTTGGTCTGTTTCGAACCTGAAGTAGTAGTGGCCGGCGTCACGCAGCTTGACAGTCCGAATTTGGACTGAACAGCTGGAATAGCTTCCACCAACATAGCTACAATACAGAGTAAATGTGAGACATTCATACTGTACATATTTTTTTAGACATGTTTGTTCTCTGCAGTATGATATCGGTATGTTATGGGTATGTTCTAAGAATTAAGATTTGTGAAGAACTAAGTGGTATGGCCCAAACCTTTTCATCAGTTACCAAGTACAGTATGTCTTAATACTTTGGCTATTATAGTCCATCAGCTTTTAAATGCCCTTACCGTGTGCGCCCGCGATAAGACAGGCTGATTTGGTTTAAGTCAGTGTGATGGATGAACTCCCTTTGTCCATCTACTGATACACGAAACCACATGACCTTCTTTACTGTGTGTCCTATGAAGATGATGGGAAAAAAAGACAGTCAATGAATTGTACGATAGCTCTTAAGAAGAAAGATGGATTATGAGGTGGAAACATTTTGAAAACACCTGAAGATGATATAACCTGCCCCAACATCATATACTGTATGACGACTGGTACAAAATGATACCCAGTACAAATATTGTCCGATTTTTGGGTACCTCGATTTATACAAGAGTGTAAAACTATTGCTCATCATTCTACACTGATGGAAACATGGTCGTATATAAGGGTATTTGGGCCCCAAAAAAGTAACAGAAGCAACAACTCCTCTTCCTGACTTTACAGCTGTTAGGGATATAATGACTGAATGTGACTGAGAGCTGTGTGAGACATGCATGTGGGTGGGGGGAGTGAGTGCAGATGCATGCTCGCATAGTCGCCGTTGTTCACGTTTTTTGCTGGTCCGACAGTCGTCAGTGCCCCCGCCCCCTTTGCCATCGTCAATCCGCCATTTTTTCTATGCTGAAAATTGTAATCGTTGGACTGTCAGTGCGTCAAGCATCTTACGTTATCACCCCCCCCCCCCTCCCCCCCAACTAGTTTCGCTGGTTGAATCAAAATTTAATTTCACCACTGACATTTTAAAATCTGAACGGTTCAGGGAAAGATAGAATTATAGTTCGGGGTTCATTGGATTCCTGATTTTTGGTGTCCAACCTTACATTACATCATCAAATTGAAAAGTTAAAAATGCTTCATATCAGATAAATATGTATTGTAATGTGTAATTTATTTATTCTGATTATTTTAATGTTAACACATTTAGCTGTTCAATTCTCACAAATTTTGTTGTGGCCAAGTGTGAGAACATAAAACCGTTAACAAACCAAACCAAACACACACATTAAATTATGAATTCAAGGCTTACAAAAATATTTAAAAAACTGACAACAAACAAACAACTGAACAAAACAACAAAAATACATGCCTAGCACCTACTGTAGATTACATGCATGCATTTATGGTGGTTCCAACTTAACCACCTATATGGACCTTAATCTTTGTTGAAACCAAATCAATCAAAACGAACAGTTGAACAGAAAAAGAAAAACGTGGTACTCAATGTAAACATGTGTGGCAGGCTGTTATGACAAGTGGTGAATTGAACCAAGGCAGTTTGTTCGCTCAGCTGGACATCATTATCCACTGCTTGGTGGCAAAGTAAAGTGATTATAGTAACATTGACTATCAAATTATTCCAGTTCATGCACAAAGATGCAGTAACGATGCAGACAAAAATACTGTACAAGCCAATGGGGCTTGTATTTCTGTCAGCAAAAGGGGCATGTCGGACTGACGGACACCTGACAGAATATCGATACCGGCGATCACGACAATGGATGAAAAACACATTTCTGTTATTCTTAACCCCTGGTTCTTTCAAGCATTCTTGTCATTTGTTGATCCGCCGGCAAAACGGGCGTCCATCTACGACGGACTTACGAACAGTCCATCGGTGCTGATTGCCCACCTCTAGTAGTTCACTGAGTGAAGAAGAGAAGTAAGAGAGAGTTGCGCATGTGTAGCCTGGTTGCAGCTCCAGTTTACTCGACGTGCGATGGCCACTACCCTAAGGATAACTCCGACACTGGAGGAATGATTCTCCTGTGTCTCCTGACTATAGTCAGGGGATTGGAACAGAAATAGACAATGCAGGCCGAGCCTGGCCCTTTAAGAAAACCTTCCATTGTGAGGAATGGGTGTAGTGGTTCATCATGGTGAGGGGGTTTGGGTTTAGAGTTAGTGGCCGCTCACCAAGCTCTGGCGTACTGTATGTTGTAAAAAAAAAAAAAAAAAAAAAGTTTGTCCTGAAAATGAGACCAAGGCCTGTTCAGTTTTTGTATTGTGGTAAAGAAATCACTGGGTATGGAAAGGCAGGTAACAATATTTAATGAAACACATCTAATGTATTTGATGTATGTATCTACAATGTTTCGATTCCCATTAACCATGTTAAACAATGGATGACTGTATTATTATTCATCGTCTATTCAAACACCTGGGTTTGGACACTAGTTTTAATTTTTAAGAAACCGTCCCGCTCAAGGAAACCCATTCAATTAGAAGTTGCACAGGGTTTTTATATGGGTGATTATTACAAAGGTATTTTATCAATGTTGAGTTCAGCTAGGATCATAATATGAAAATAGTTACTGAGACCTGATGGGTAGTCATAACGACAGGGAAGTGTGACTGTTGTTCCTGCCCAGATGCAGATCTCTCGCCGGGAAAAGGACACACTCCATCTACTTTGTCCCCCTGCAGCAGAATCACACATTTTGCCAACATCACGCATGCTTACAATTGCGAGAACTGTGCACAAAACCATAGACAGATTTGCTGTTGTACTAATGGCCTATGCTTGAATCCATTTGCCAGCTGGGATCGGCTCTTGCTGGCCAGACCATGTCAAAGACTAGTGCTATAGAACAGGAGTGTATAACATTTTTGACTTTAGGGCCCAATTTTTCCTATACAAAAAGTCCCGGGACCTATTCAGAGATGATTTGAGTTGACTTATCATATCGTGGTATGATTTATTGAAATATCTTATGGAAGCTTACTAGATTGCAGTGAGCCTCATTGTAATGTAGCATGTTCATGATACATGATCTGTTCACTGATTTGACTATTTGTTATACAGTTTTTTTTTTTTTTCTCTGCTCTAAAATGCTTAAATCTGGATGGCTATCTCATTTGATGTCTGAGTAAAGGGGTATTGAAGTGGAGGTCCAACAATGTCCACCGTTCTCGAGTAGACCATAGAATATTGTGGCCACATATCAGGATACAGGTGGGGCAGTCAGTCACACACACCGACAAATGAAAGCAGTCTCGCCTGACCAATTGCGAAGCCACGCGGGGATAGCCAGGGAGATACATGGGCCGCTAGGTGTGTAGAAAGCAATGTTCCCTCTAATTTTCAATGCGTCTATTCCCACAAACTCATCAAGCAGACTTTGGACCAAGGTGAGCGACTTCAGACGTGGACACAGTGGGTCACCATGTGCATTTCTAAACAAGCTATTAAAGGATATCATATAACTCACATTTTGTCAGTAATGAGCAAGGAAGGGGTGGGTGGGGTGTGGTGGGGGCTCTGAGTATATCCAGGGGCCTAGCTGCATCCCTGGACTGAGCCACAGCAAAAGTGGAACCATTCGTGGCTTGTGCTTTGATAACGAAAGACAGCTCGGAACTCCCAAGATATCATGTGAACAGCACGACCTGATGATGTCCAACTACTTTTAAACATACGTGTGGACCGGTAATGTGCTTCCGGTTACTTATCCCATCATTTATGAGGGGATAACTGAGGGGAAAAGCGTCGTCCAGGACCAATATGGGAGAACGAGGCATCTATGATTGACATGTTTGTCGGAGCCAATTCACACCATTTGGAAATATTATTGGTTTTGATCCCGAAAACAGAGTTAATTTAAATTTAAGTTTTTGTAATGGTCGAGAGCTAGAAAGTTATTTGTTGTTTTGGATCACTGCCCAATGGACATTTATGTTACTTCCCTTCTAAGGCAGGGAGAGAGAGGTGCATGATACTGGTCCTTCAAGAGCCTTGGGGCATGATCACAGGGGGCAGTTGAGATTGACTGTTGATTAGAGCACACGGTTTCTTTACTGTAATGTTTGCCTTTTATTTTTAGGTTTTTTTTTTTTTTGAAGCTCTTTGGAACTACTGTGGAAATAAATTCATCATTTTATTGAATAAAAGATAGACCTGTGGAAATTTTTATTTATTTGAACCTGGGCAAGCATACAAGTAAGCCAGGAGGCCAGAAGTCTCAACTCGCACAATGTTGCCAAACAAACCACAACTATTTTTGTTTGTTTTCAGCGTTTGTTATTATTATTTTTGTTATACCTTGAGCAATAAGTGTTCTGACATCAAAGTCAAAGTCAAGTTTATTGTCAATTTCTTCACATGTGCTTAACATACAAAGGAATCAAAATTACGTTTCTCACTATCCTCTGCGTTTTACATGTACAATAACAAAGTGCAGGTGCGCAAGACGAGACAAACCTAAAAGCTAGATACTTATCTATAGTAATGTAAAGTGCAGTATGTTTGATCTACTTTGCCTAGTGTTGCTAAACTAACAACTAAAACTAAAAAACTAAATACGAAAAAACAGGTATGGCAAGAGTACCCCAAGACAAGACATAAGTAGCAGCATATGACAGGACAATCCAACAGTACGAGACAAAGCAGGACAACTCTGGCTGTGGTTGTCCCAGTTGTGTGCATTTGAGGTAGTTGTTACAGTTCTAAGTGTAATCGCTAGTGCAATAGAAGTATAATTATAAATAAACATGGCAGCAGCAAGTCTGCAAATTTTGCAAGTGCATGAGTAAAGTTTGAGTTTAGGTGGGGGGCCAGCGAGGTGTTTCTTCTGGCTGGGGCTGAATGTGAGAGAGAGGAGTGGAGAGAGAGAGAGTTCAGCAGTTTCACGGGTGGAAGGGTGGTCGAGTTCAGCAGTCTCACGGCCTGGTGGATGAAGCTGTTCCTGAGTCGGGTGGTGCGGGGGCGGAGGCTCCTGTACCTCTTTCCGGAGGGCAGGAGGCTGAACAGATTGTGTGCAGGGTGGCTTGTATCGGTGACAATCGTGACGGCTTTGCGGCCGAGGTGGGTGGTGTACAGGTCTTGCAGGCAGGGGAGCGGAGTACCAATAATCCTCTCAGCTGTGCTCACGATGCGTTGTAGAGCCTTCCTTTTGTAGTCGGTGCAGCTCCCGCCCCACACGGTGATGCAGCTGGTGAGGATGCTTTCGATGGTTCCTCTGTTTGAATGTGGTCATCATGGGTGGCGCGGCACTTGCCCGCTTCAGTTTGCGCAGGAAGTAGAGACGCCGCTGTGCTTTCTTGGCCAGAGATGCAGTGTTGGTGGTCCAGGAGAGGTCATCGCTGATGTGCACCCCCAGGAACTTGGTGCTGCTCACCCTCTCCACTGCAGCACCATCGATGGTCAGTGGGGGGTGTTGGGTGCGGCCTCTCTGGAAGCTGACGACCATCTCTTTGGTCTTGCTGATGTTTAGCAGGAGGTTGTTGTCTTTACACCATCCGGTCAGAAGCTCCACTTCTTTCCTGTAGTGGGTCTCGTCGCCGTTGGAGATGAGACCCACCAGTGTTGTGTCGTCAGCAAACTTCACGAGGTGGTTGGAGCTGTGGGTTGCAGAGAAGTCGTGTGTTAGTAGGGTGAAGAGGAGGGGGCTGAGCACACAGCCTTGTGGGGCCCCCGTGCTCAGGGTGATCCTGCCTGAGATGTTGTTGCCAACTCGCACCACCTGAGGCCTCTGGCTGAGGAAATCCAACAGCCAGTTGCAGAGTGAGGTGCTGAGGCCCAGTTTGTCCAGTTTGCAGGTGAGTTGTTGGGGTATTATGGTGTTGAACGCTGAGCTGAAGTCTATGAACAGCATTCTCACATATGAGTCTTTCTTGTCCAGGTGGGTGAGTGCCGGGTGGAGGGCAGAGCAGATTGCGTCGTCTGTGAATCGCTTTGCCCTGTAGGCGAACTGATGCGGGTCCAGGCTGGGGGGCAGGATGGATTTTATGTGTGACAGGACTAGTCGTTCAAAGCACTTCATGATGATGGGTGTCAGTGCCATCGGACGATAATCGTTGAAGCAGGATGGGGAGGATTTCTTTGGCACAGGTATGATGGTGGCAGCTTTGAAGCCTGGTGGCACAATGGCTTGCCTCAGGGAGGTGTTAAAGATGTCTGTAAAAACATCTTTCAGCTCCTCTGCACAGTCTTTCAGCACCCTGCCAGGGATGTTGTCTGGACCTGCTGCTTTCCGGGTGTTGATGGCCGAGAGTGTCCTCCTCACGCTGGCAGCAGACAGGCACAGAGGCTGGTCGTGCGGAGGTGGTGCTGTTTTCTGTGGGCAGGTGGTGTTCTGTTCCTCAAAGCATGCAAAGAAACTGTTTAGGTCAGGCATGTCCAAACCCGGTCCTCGAGGGCCGCCTATCCTGCATGTTTTTGATGTCATCCAATGCAGCTGATTCAAATGATCAGGTTTGTTGTCAGGCTTCCGCTGAGCTTGCTGATGAGCTGATCATTTGAATCAGGTGTGTTAGGAGGACAGAAACCTCCAAAACATGCCGGATAGGCGGCCCTCGAGGACTGGCTTTGGACATGCCTGGTTTAGGTTGTTGAGCAGAGTGATGTCGCTCTCACAGCTTTGTGGTGCAGGTTTGTAGCCTGTGATAGCCTGAATGCCCTGCCATAGGCTGTGTGCATTCTCGCTGTCCTTGAAGTGAGAAGTTATCTTGTTTGTGTATTCTTGTTTGGCTTTCCTGATGCCACGGAACAGGTTGGCTCTCGCTGTTCTCAGGGCTGATTTCTCCCCAGCTTTGAAGGCCTTGTCTCTGGTCCTCAACAGCCTGTGGACATCTCCTGTTAGCCATGGCTTCTGGTTGGCCCGTGTGGTGATCCTCTTGATGTGGGTCACGTCGTCCATGCATTTGGTGATGTAGGAGGTCACCGTGTCTGTGTACTCCTCAATATCTGTGATGCCGTTGTAGGTGGCTGCTTTTTTAAAAATGTCCCAGTCTGTTGACTCAAAGCAGTCCTGTAGGGCTGAGTTCGCCTCCTATGGCCACACCTTTACTTCTTTCAATGCAGGTTTGATGGCTTTCACTCTTGGTCTGTATGCAGGCATTAGCATAATAGTGAGGTGGTCAGAGGCGCCGGTGTGGGGGAGGGGGGTGGCTTTGTACGCTCCTTTGTGCTGAGTGTAAACACAGTCCAAAATGTTATGTCTTCTTGTCGCAAAGTGGATTTGTTGATGAAACATCGGGAGAACAGTTTTGAGATCAGCATGGTTGAAATCCCCCGCGAGAATGATGAAGCCATCTGGTTGCGCTGTTTGTTGTTCACTGATAGCCTGGTACAGTTCGTTCAGCGCCGCACTTCTGTTGCTGTTATTAGTTGGGGGATATAGGTAGCGACCAGCAGTATTGAACTTATCTCCCTTGGCAAGTAGAAGGGGCGACACTTCACGATCATGAATTCCGTCAGAGGTGAGCAGTGTTTGTATACTACAGTGGCATCCCGGCATCACGCTTCACGGATGTAAACACACACGCCGCCACCGTGCGACTTCCCCCCCTCTGCGAGAGCCCTGTCGGATCTGTGGCATGTTAGCTGCTCTAGATGTATAGCGGAGTCCGGAATGTTACTATTTAGCCAGGTTTCCGTGAAAACTAATACACAACAGTCACTCACTTTTCGGTTTGCTGATCTCAGAAGTCGGATATCGTCCATTTTGTTGTCCAGTGAACGAACGTTCGCCAAAAGAATAGAGGGTATGGCCGGGCGAGTTGGGTTAGCCTCTAGCCTAGCTCGAATACCTCCGCGCTTGCCCCGCTTCCTCGTCCTGGCGCACCGCTTCCGGCGCCTCCTTTCTGGGGGAGGGGTAGCAGGCGAGTCCGGTGAATTAGCAGGCCGGCGTAGCAGGCCCAATTCCCTTAGCGAGTTCTCCACTTCCGTGTTTAAAAGTTGGCAAATGTTGCTTCTCCGGATTTGTAAGAAGACCCGTCGACTGTACACGTATTTTGGCGTAAACTGACCGGAAAAACTTTCAGACAAACACTTGTTTGACGAACAAAACAACGCATTGTCGGAAGAGCGAGTGGCCGCTGCGTCTACACGCGCCGCCATCTTGTGACGTAAAAAGATGGCGGTGTAACGTATATTGCACTTGTCACCATGGCAATAAACAAAATAATAAATGTGTTCGTCTATATACTTCTTCTATATCTTTCTTTTTTACTTTGGCTTAGTGAGTGGATGTGTCGCTGCTTGTTTGTTTCGCGAGGAAAAGGGGTTAGCATTTGCGTCTTAACTCTGCACTGTTGTTTGCTAGCTATTCTCCACGGAGTGTATATGCAGGGAAAGTTTCTTTTAATGCGTTTGATTGGATGAATAGTGTAAGTGAAACTTATCGTATCAATGGCTGTCACAATGCAAAATGGTACAAAAAAACAATATAATCGGTCTAATTTCTGAAGATAAGGTGAGGTCGAATTTTAAATATTATTTAATAGTTTATATTGCATTTTGTTTTATGCGCAGCATAGACTTTCTTGTGCGCTGAGAAAGTGTGAGCGATGCGTAATTGCGCACGTGCCCAGATTAGAGGGAACACTGGTTGAAAGTGTTTGTAATCAAGCCATTCCAGTAATGTTTGTTCCCTCAATTATTTCTTTTTGATAGGAAGACTATCAAAAATGTACATTGTGCATGGCAGCCTTTTATGTGCATAGCTTGCGGGAGTAAAGTCTCATGTGTCATACAGTCAATCATCAGTGTACTTCTTCCTTTGCGTTTATCGACGACGGACTGACAAACAGTTCGTCTGCTGACTGCCCACCTCTGGTAGTTCACCGAGTGCAGAAGAAAAGCAAGACAGTGTTGCGCATGTGTAGCGGGGAAATGGGCTCCACTTTACTTGACGTTCGATGGGCGATACCCCAAGGGTAGCGGCTGTTGCTTTGGGCTGACACATGGATTAGTCAACCAGTTAAGTTCATATCAACAATCAATTAGACACGAGACACAAATTCAGAATAGAAACGAGTCAAGGCAAACTGACGAACATTTTAAAGAGGACAGCCCAGAATTTTTTTTCACAATGTGTTCTATGTGCCTTTTACCATGGTACTCTGGTTAATATTTCATACATGGAATATTGTGCAGTAAAATTGAGTAGCAAAATCTACCTGTTGTTATTCATCTCAGGGCATTATTCCTGATGTCCTGTCAGATGAAATTTATATCACATTTGATGTCTCAGGTAACGAGACACAGCTCACTTATTTTCTGAGTTTGGTAATGTGGGATTCACAAACTAAGCTGTGATTGGTCGATACTTAGCTCTGAGCAACTGCAATGCCATTTTTAGTCGACAGCTAGTGACATGGCCGTCCTCTGAGATGGGTAAAAATGTGTGGCTTTTGCCACACTTTATCATTCAGAATACATGGTTAAGACTTCGCGAGGGCACATAGAACATGCTATTGTGAGAAAAAAAAATATTTTGACTCCTCCTTTAAGCAAAACGGGTCACTATTTTCAACAAAATAAGATCATGATGACTGCTGTGATACTGTTGTGATGAATTTTTCAGGTGAACATTTTAAATTAATTTATCGACTACGAGCTGGCACTTGCAGCCCAACTTCAGGCTGCAGGCATACGGTTACGAATCACTGTTCTAGAAAATACATTGTGCTGTATATGCAGGAAAGGACTAATGATGGATGCATACGTATTGACAATGACAAAGATCATTTCTAAATTATTTTATTAAAGCATCATGCCAGCTGACACGCAAAGGAAATTAATGAAGAATCTCTTTACATAACCCACTATTGTCACTATTGCCTTTTCTTGTTTTCATCAAAACAGACTACATGGCAGTGAACATTCTTTTTCATTCACATGAAAAATGAACTTTGGGAGGTTTTTGATTTGAAATGTAAACTTCACAATGAGTCCTCCATTCCAAAATACACATGTTATAATGTGTCCTTGGAGAACAGAGTGTCAAACACTATCAAATCAAATAGAAACGTTGAGATTCATGGTGACATTCTATGCTGCTTGCAACTCGCAGTGGTGGCTAGCTTGCACAAAAAGGTAATCAATACTTATAAATAACCTGAGTGTAAAGGCAAGGGCACCTGGCTGCAGGACCTTTTTCAACCTACACATCAGATTTTGATTATTGTTTTTATTTATAGCTGACTGTTTTGGACATGGCCAACATGACATCATTCAAATTCACAAATATAGAATAAAACACACGTCAATCAAAACACATCAATCAAAACATATCTCACATCCACTGTAACGATCCGAAAATATCTCCTCATATCATTGTCAATGTCAACATTACAAATTAAGTTGTACAATTTGATATCATACAAATATTTTTACCTACCTGGTAAAGTTGTAAGGATTGTGCCCAGAAGTAATACACCCGCCAACATCTCCACGCACTGTTATCTCACAGGAGAAGAAAACACACCCAAAGCTGTAGCAGCAGAAATTGATACATTAAACTACATCGTGCTAGTTTCGTATTCAAAATCACCCACCCCTTAAAGTACAAGTATCTTCATTCAGCGCTTGTTTGTTTGTTTGTTTTGTTTTGTTTTAAGCGCAATGAGAGTTGCTTGGTGATGAGAATCATTGAAGGAAGGGGTAGGAGGAAGAGGAGGGAGAGGGAGGAGAGAAATAAAGTGTTTGTTTCAGCCATTTTCCTATCCCATAAATAAACTTAGGTTGTTGGTTACCTTTATTCTCTTTTAATGATGCAAACTTAATGCAAAATTAATGCAAAAAAAAACCAATTAAACTACAAGTACTTTAAGATTACATATTTATTTGTTTATTTGTTCATCAAATCTAGCATGGAATTATCAATGTAAATCAAGAGAATAAAAGAGTGTATGTATGAAGATATTGGTTTGGTTGTTAAAATTGTATGCTAAGTAAAAAGACTTGATATATATTTTATTATTACTACAGCAGTATGACAGGCTGCATTTGTAACGTGATATTTGTAAGACTTGAAGAGTTACCGTATTTCTCCGTGCACAAGTTGACCATGGGCATAAGTCGCCCCCCCCCCCCCCCCTTTTTTTTTTTTACTTCAACTTGCATAAGTCCACCCCTGACTTTTGTGGTTACACATATCATGGCTTTCCAATTAAAACACAGGGTGGTATCAAAATGATGTAATGACGGTACTTATAGACGTTTTTCTTCATCTATCGGATCACATACTGTTGCGGTCATGGGGGGAGAGGGTGAGGTGGAAACGGGACAAGTGCGAGGCAATGTGCATGCGCGCATAAAAGCAAAGGCTGAAACTAATGTTGCAACAGTAAAATGATTGGAAGTTTCATTGCTGTATTTTTTACCAGTTGAATGTAAAATCATCCAAAAAGCCATCAAAGTCATCATCACTATTTGACACGCCAAATAGATCCTTCCATTTAAATCCGGACGTCCTCTCCTTCGCTGCTTGTTATTTGTGCAAATATCTTTACTAGTAGTAGTAGTCATCTTCGGACTCGTCTAATTTGTTTGAATCTGAGGTCTTCGGAGATGCTTTGCTTATCATCTTACATGGGACATTCTTTGCCCAGGTGATGACTGTAGTGAGATCAGAGTGGGAAAGGTTGCTCTTCGCTGTTTCTCCCCTCACCTGCCAACATCCATGCCGGCTTGTTTAAGCACACGTTCAAGGCCTAAAGGAGACAAGTCAATCCATCTTTAATAAAGCATCAAAGATCGCCGGAGGAAGGATCCACGCAGCCTTGCTGTTGACAACAAAGGCAATCAGGCGGTGCTTGACAAAACTGCATTTTAAAGTGCAAAAACGCTAAAATGTATGCATGGTGTACTACATATATCAAATTAGAGGTATATATGATCGTTTTAAACCTTGTAAATTAAATATTATTTATTTCACATTCAAATTAATGTTATTCAAACACAGATATTTGGAAAATATTGGTCTGGTTTTGAGTTATGCGGGTATAAGTTGACCCTCCCAATATGGGGTTGAAAATGTGGGAAATAAACACGACTTGTATGCGGAGAAAAAAAAGAACTGTCCTGTGGAAGAATGTTGTCTCCTAACTATCTATCATAAGATGGCTTCTCTGTGGCTACACACTGTTAGCTGCCAAACCATTCTGTTAGCTGTCAAACCATTCAAAACGACTTTTTAATATAGCCTCAGCTGCTATATGTTGTTAAGACTCGAATACCATTTCTATTTGAATTACACAAACAACGTTCTGAGCTGTCATGTGTCAAAGGCTTTCTCTGTATTTTTGCCCAACTGACTGTTGAGGAAGCCTTGAGTGTAAGTGAAGGATTAAGTTTTCAATCTGCATGGGTTGATTTTCTTGGAGCTGCACTTCTGGCTATTAACTTTGACATATTATCAGCTTTTATTCACTTTAACGCATCCACAGAGTAACATTAGCATTCAGCTGAAGTGATGTTTCTGGCCACTTGATAGAGACACAAATCATAGGTTCACTCTACATTAAGGTCTATTTTGCTCCTTTCCCGATCAGCTCCTAAGGGAAATATTTAATATTTTACACAATAAAATTGAAATAAAGCTTAACACGCAAATATTCCGTTTTCAATCTTCAAGACTCCTTTGAGAAAACCTGCACAATGGTTGTATAAAGAGATTGTACATAGACAAAAAGTCAAATTGCATCCAATAAAAGGGTATCTTTTAATATTACTTAATGTATTTTAGAGTAAATGTTCTTTAAAAAATGAACCAGCTGTCAACATTTCGAAACATCTACTGAGGGACACGCATCTTTTACAAGAGCTCGTGTGCCCTTAAAATCCATCCATCCATTTTCTATAGCCGCTTATCCTCACTCGGGCCGCTGGCTTGCTGGTGCCTAACTCAACTATCGTACCCTCAAAAGGATTTCGTTAATTTGAAGTTTACATTCATACATGCTGTTCTGTTAATATAGACACTCCAAGCAGATGTCTGATAAGTCTTCTTATCCCCTGCTAAATTAAAAAAGAAAAAGTCAGCAAAGAAATCTATCCCAAACCAGATGTGAGGAGGTGGAAAGACCTTTCAGTCAACCATGTCCACTTAGTCTGATGAGTCTAAATGACTTTAACATTCAGCTTTGCCACACCGCGGCCAATAGATGTCATCTTAGCATCATGACTGGCCTCGGTAAGTCCATCATTAACCCATGATCTGTATACAGCTAGTTCTCAATTCATTCAAGCCTCTGAGAAAAACTGGACAGAATTTGATTGAGAAATGATATTATGATCAACATCTGGAAATGGAAGCCCTCTGTTTGATGTGTGCAATGTACCATATTAGCGTTTTAATGAGAGTAATGGTATTAGATAAAAGCCCATTCAATCCTCATTTGGGTCCTAAAATAGTGGTACTTTGTAAGTGACATCTGCATGATGTTTAGTAAGCCCGAGCTGAGCTTGACTTTGAAATGTTACCCTAATAAGGAACAGAAATTCTTTGGTTGGGAAAGTTACCTTAGAAAAATAATAAAAATCCTCAGGATATGAGGTTAAATGAACAATCTATTCTAGTTCACGGATTGCTAGGTTGGATTATGTGTTGAGACCCAGAATGGGTTGCAGGCAGGCACTCTTCTTATGAGAAAGAAACACTCATATGATTTAATGATCCTGGGTCCCCAAAGGGGGGAAAATGTCATTTAATTCTAGGATTGAACATTTTAAGAACCTACTGCAGTTTCCCTCCTCTGAATACAGTCTGCACTGCATGAAGTTAGAAGAGTGGTGGGTTTTGAGCTTAACCTGTAACCACAGAACGACTTCAAAAGGATCACAGCACACTAATAGGTCAAAGCTTGATGTAATCTTAATAAAAAGCAGACCTGGCTAAACGAATGAAGAGAAACAGATGGATGCCGCGCGATTAAGTGTGAGTGACCGCAAACGGAGGAAAGAATGAATCTGAAGGGGAGAAAAGGAGATGATGAGGAAGGGCTGCAAAGCAGGAATCGCGGGGAAGTGGAATAGTCAAGAGAGTGTTTACCATGAGTGATAATATACCAAATAGAGTGGTAATAGGGCGATTTCTTGGTCTGGTTTTGTGTGTGGGAGTTGGGATGGGATTCCATTTAAACTAAATCGGCCTTCCAAAAGTGCATGGTCATAGCTACGGAGTTGTATGGTGATAGCTGCGGAGGCTACGGGAGTTTGCGGGATCTTTTGAGTGTGGCTAAAACGCCGCTGTATGGCACAACATTAGACCAACATTAGTCGCCCCTTGATTTGCTTTTGTTTGAAAGTTCTCTTGGAAGTGACAGTTGTCAGTCAACTTGATCTTTTCTTCCCAGAGCAGCTCTAGATGTATTAAACAACACTGTGTTCTTTTGGATTGATTTTTTTTTTTTGGCTTACTCTTTTTTAAAAACAATTTCTAACAACTTCCAAAATTCAGCTAACGAACGGCCATCTGGAACGTAACTTGTTTGTATGTGGAGGCCATGTCTTTCTTTTTTTGGGGGGAGGGGTTCATGTATCATAAGTATTAGCAGTCTCCATACGTAATATCAGCAACTACTCAAGCAATGAGCATTCAAGCTGGTTTTGGTCTGAACATAAATGGTATCAAACACACCTAATACGTATTTAAGATGACGTCCAGAAGACCAACACAAAGTGGAGGTGATGTATACATTTCTATGCTAGACCATGATGGCTTTTTTAAAGACGGCATTTCAAATCGGTCTTTAATGTCTAAACTGTCATGATGATAAGACATGAATTTTAATTTACCGGTATACCTGATCAGCTATTCGTAAACCGTTGTAAAGATAGCCTAGCTATTTAAGCTTTATGGTTCACAAAGCATGATAGATCCGACAGGTGAAAGTAAACGTTGTAGATGGGGTGTCTCATACACTTACCAACCTTGAATGGCTTTTGTCTTTTTCCCAGTTTCAACAAAAATACAACTATTGACCCCAAATGTGTTCATCTTCAGAGGATGCTTTAATACTTTCTTCACCAGGCTGCAACAGCACTTGTCTCAAAGCATAGCAGCACTTGTCTCAAAGCATAGCGCACTGCATAGCAAAGCGGGGTTATGGCACGTAAATAGCACAAACACACTCAAAAATGACTTTTCTTTCAAAGACAAAATGTGCACAATGATAAAAGAATTCCATGAATGTAAAGACCATCACTTATGTCATTGAGTTCTAGCCAACGCTAATTTAAGTCAGATCAATGCCTTTCGAGGTCGATGAGAATCTGTCACAATTTTTTGCCAGGCAAGACATGTCAACTCAATGAAGCAAGTCAAATCAAGTTCACATCATATGAATCAAGTGCCCCATCTCTGCATGTAATCAACACTTAACTTTGTTTTTTCAAATTTTTCGGATATTTATTTTCACTTTAAATCTTATCAATATTTTCAAACATAAGAGACGCCACACATAATGAGTGAAAAATCCAGCATGCATGCTCTGTACACAACGGGTTGCTTTTCTTCGGTGGCAATGAATCGAGCAGGTTGGTTCCTAATTGGTGAATGGAGAGGGGGACCACTCCTTAACTCATTGAAAAGAGAAAATAAATTACTTACTGAATACATTAATTCTTACTTATGGGTTCTTGTTTGACGTATTTGCCAGCTCCACAATTTCAAAAGAACAACATTCCAAGAAAAGCTGATTATTTTTTTGTAATTGTGATCAGTGGAGGTTTTAGGCACATTATAGAAGAGATGGGCAGAGAGGGACTATTTTCAAATATTAATGATTGTCGAGCGGACAAGAAAGAGGAAGAAAAATCCACAAAAATGTGAGAGGAGAGAAACAGGGGGAGTAATGGACAAATGTATGACAGCATATCCAACCTTTGTGTGGGGAAGGTATCCATGTCCTCACCACAAATGAAGTGTGACCGTCTGGTGGTCGGGTGGACCTGAAGATTTTCCACTGTTGCAAAACACTTCCTGCCTGCACTTTTCATGTAATGTGACCACTTGCGCCCCTGCCATTCTTTACGTTGTGTAATATGTTATTTGAGTGTTATTCTTGTGCCCACAGATTATACTCTAAAGCGCCCCAAGCTCACCGCTGTTGGAAAGAGTCCACGCAAGCAAATAATGCCTGTCCAACATTTGTTTGTCTTCATGCTGAGTGGACCTCTCTATGGGGGAAGTCTGGGCAAGAATGATGACTATCAGTGCTTCAATAATTTCTGACTAGGTGATAGGTTGTTCTTTTGCTGCCTTTTAGGCTCTCTACACAATGATTTGATGAGTGGGACTTTGGCCAAGAAAATCGGAGCAGTAAGTTCTGACTGGGAAAAAAGTGAGAAATGAGCTTTCGCAAAATTAAACGTTTATATGTTATCAATAGCAAACTTAAGACACCACACTCATACAATAAATAAGCCAAATTACACATGTTTATCACCAAAATTGTAAGGGCATAGAGAAATTTTAAGTTGGCGTTTGAAAATTACTTGAATCCCATTCACAAACTGTAGAGAATTAGGTTTCATTTATGCGCCTGCCAGAGAGACTTGTCTGTGGCTGCCGTGGTGTTCTGTCCTCTGAGTCATGTCTGCTGGTTATTATGGCCAGGAGCGTTTGGCTGCACCCACCCCAACCACTTCTCTTACACCCTCTAGTGATAAAAGGGAAAATTACCCCCCCCCCCCCCCCCATTATTTGCGTCACAAGAACTTTCACAAATATCATGTTCAAAATTCAACGTAATTGTTATATTTGTAAGCAAATTCTAAAAACTTAATACGCCAGACCTGTCTGAAGAGTATCTACATCTGAGTGAAGATGAGTACAGTGGTTCCTGAATTTACAAAATTATTGGATTTCCCGCACTATAAGCCACACTGGTTTAGAAGGTGCACCTTCAATGGACAGTTTACACTTGAAATACCATTTATTTGAAAAGAAATCGGGGTTCGAGATCTCCAAAGGGATCACTTTATTCCTTTGAGAGCGAAAAAGCCGAAAGCTGTTTATTTTTCAACTCCCTCCAAAAACCCTCACCATGTCCCGTCACCCCCCTGACATCATCACTCCCGGACACTTCCCTACCATAGCATGAGGGCCATGCTCATTCAGATGACCCCCCTCAGTCAGGACTCTTCCGAAAGCAATTACTTTAAGTCTGTGTTTTTATCTGTTTTGGAAATCGTTGATGCCACATGCTGCTGACACTTACATGTATCATACGCTTGCCAACGATCTAATGAGCATATGAAAAGCTCGCGGCCATGCTTGTTTAGCATTGCAATAGCTAATGTTAGCATCGATGCACAGCCCTTCACATTGGTTATTTGTGGCACATTGTTTATTTAGTATTGGTTAATGCTTATATAGTTTTTACTTTTAATATGACTCTGCATGTTCATGAAGCTCACTTCACTAAATTTAGATAAAGTAGTAAGACACTCAGCTTCATGGCTCGTGAGACTTGGCTTAGCAGCGCTCACGGATGTGTATCCAACACGCTGTGATAGCAGTACATTCATAAATATAATTTAATATGATAGATATATTAAGCGCACCGGATTATAAGGCACACTGTCAACTTTTGATTTAAGGCTTTTGGGTGTGTCTTATAGTCTGGAAAATACGGTAATGTGTTCCGGAAGTCATATTGTAATGTGAATTTTTTGTAATTAGAGGTACTATTTACATGCGTAGCGTAATAGCGTAATCTGTTCCAGGTCCCAAAATACGCTCCTAAAGTCTTGTAATTAAAACAAGTGTGATAATAAATTATAAAATTGCATCACAAATTGTAATACACATATTAGAATTATATTAGTTTGTAATAATTATGGCATTCAAAGTTCATAATGTAAAGAATAGGCACCAGCAACCTAGCGACTATAGTGAGGATATGCAGCTATAGAGATTGGATGGATGGATGTTAA